>NC_067138.1:46788877-47088877 GCF_903995435.1 Acomys russatus | reverse complement strand
GCCAAGACAGGGTAAACAAGTCCTCAATAGTTCCTGACTCACAAATATATCTGTCAGATATATTGGACAAAAAGGCTGAAGATGATGCTCCAACATTATAGAGAGTGTTGGGTTACTGTTCAGGCAGCAAATTGTCTCTGTCATCTTCTCATTTGGGAAGCTGCTAACCTGTACACTCAGGTAATCAATTTTATCCCTTCTCAAGTCTCTGATGGGGTTGAAGACCAGATAGTTTAGTTTCACAATTAAGCTTAGTTGTTTTAGGGGTAAAGATGTTTATAGGTATAGATAGACATTTTAAGTTGATAATGTTGAGATATGATAGATATTGATTTACATTCAGAATTGCAGATGCGCCATTTTAATTCTATTCAGGAAGTTGTCTCCTGTGCTAATGAGTTCAAGGCTCTTCCCACATTTTTGTCTATCAGATTGAATGTGTTTGGTTTTATGTTGAGGTCTTTAATCCACTTGGAGTTTAGTTTTTTTTAGGGTGATTAATAAGGCTCTATTTGCATTTTTCTACCTCCAGTTAAACCAGCACCATTTGGTGAAGATGCTATCTTTTTCACATTGTATGGTTTTGGCTTCTTTGTCAAAGATCAAGTGTTCATAGGTATGTGAGTTTATGTATGGGCCTTCAATTCAATTCCATTGATCTACCTGTCTGTTTCTATGCAAATACCATGCAATTTATTACTGTTGTTCTATAGTACAGCTTTACCTTAAGATCCAGCTATACCACTCCTGGGCATATCCCCATAAGATGCTCCACTGTATAAGGACATTTGCTCAATTATGTTCATAGTAGCTTTATTCATAATAGCTAGAATCTGGTAACAACCTAGATGTCCCTCAACTGAAGAATGGATATAGAAACTGTGGTGCATTTATACAATAAAGTACTACTCAGCTATTAAAAATAAGGAAATGATGAAATTTTCAGGGAAAAGGGATGGAACTTGAAAAGGTCATCCCAAGTGAGGTAGCCCAGTACCAGAAATACACTCATGGTATATACATGTCTTTAGGGATATTAGCCCCTTATATGTAGAATAACCACACTGCAAACCACAGACCTAAAGAAGGTAAATGACAAGGAAGACCCTAAGGAGAATGCTTAATTCTCATTCAGAAGGGCAAATAGAATAGATGCCGTGGGAGTTCCCTGCTGGAATTTTTGGGGTTACTCATGTATACCATCATATCATCTGAAAATAACGATACTTTGCTTCTTCCTTTGTTTGTCTTATTCCTCTAGCTAGAACTTCAAGTACTAGACAGACTTGTCTTGTTTCTAATTTTAGTGAAATTGCTTTGAGTTTCTTTCCATTTAATTTGATGTTAGCTATAAGGCTTGCTGTATGTTTCTTTATTATGTTTATGTGTGTCTCTTGCATCTCTTATCTCTCCAAGATTTTTTTTTTTTTCTTATCATGAAATGGTTTTGGATTAGGTCAAAGCTTTTTAAGCATCTAATGAAATGATCATTTTTTTTTTCTTTTAGTTTGTTTATATGGTGGATTACAGTTATTGATTTTTGTATGTTACACCATCCCTGCATCTCTGGGACAAAGCCTATATTATTATCGTGGATTATATATATGATGTCTTCTTGGATTTGGTTTGCTAGTACTTTATTATTTTTGCATCAATATTCATGAAGGAAATTGGTCAGTAATTCTCTTTTTTTTTTGTTGGGTCTTTGTGTATTTTGAGTATCAGAGTGACTCATAAAATTAATTTGGCAATGTTCCTACTTTTTGAAATAATTTGAAGAATATTGGTATTAGCTCTTCTTTGAAAGTGTAGTAGAATTCTGTACTAAATCCATCCAGTCCTTGGCTTTTTTTGGTTGGGAGACGTTTAATGCCTGCTTCTATTTCCTTAGAGGTTACAGGTCTATTAGATTTTTAAAACATGGTCTTGATTTAACTTTGGTAAGTGGTATCTATTGAAAATATTTTCTATTTCTTTTAGAATTTCCTTTTTTGTGGAGTACAGATTTCTGAAGTAAGACCTAATAATTCTTTGGATTTTCTTATCACCTGTTGTTACACGTCCCCTTTTCTTCTCTGATTTTGTTAATTTGAATATTTTCTCTCTGCCTTTAGTTAGTTTGGTAAGGGATTGTCCCATTGGCTTTCTCAAAAACTAAACTCTTTGCCTTTTTGATTCTTTATGTTTTCTTTGTATTTTGTTTATTTCTGCCCTCAGTTTGATAATTTCTTGCCACATCTTGGGTGTGTTTGCTTCTCTTTGTTCAAGAGCTTTCACGTGTGCTGTTAAGTGCCAGTATGAGATCTCTCTAATTTCTTTATGAAGGCACTTAGTACTATGAATTTTTCTCTTAGCACTGTTTTCATTGCACCCCATAAGTTTGGGTTTGTTGTGCACTCATTTTCATTGAATTTTAGGAGACTTTAATTTCTTTATTTCTCTCTTAACCAGGTAGTCATTCAGTATGGAGTTGTTCTGTTCTTTGAGGTCGTGGACTTACTGTTTCTGTTACTGAAATACAGCTTTAATCTGTGGTGGTCTGATAGGCTACGGGGAGTTATTTCAGTTTTCTTGTATCTGCTGAGACTTTTTGTGACTGAATATGTAGTCAGTTTTGGAGGAAGTTCTATGAATTGCAGAGAAGAAGATACATTTGTTTGTATTTAGGTAAAATGTGCTGTAGATATTTGTTGGTTCATTTGATTCATAATGTCTATTAGCTCTGTTATTTGTCTATTTAGTTTTTGTCTGGATGACTTGTCTATTGGTGAGAGTGGGTTATTGAAGTCTCCTATAATTAATATGTGAGACTGGATGTGTGAGTTAAGCTTAGCAATATTTTTTTTACAAATGTGTGCCATTGTGTTTGGGACATAGATGTTCAGGACTGAGATATCATCTTGGTGGATTTTTCCTTTGATGAGTATAAAGTGTCAATCCTCATCTCTTTTGATTAATTTTGTTTAAAAGTCTATTTGTTGGATATTAGAATTGTTACACCAGGTTGTTTCTTGGGTCCATTTGCTTGGAAAGCCTTTTTCAAACCTTTTACTCTGAGATAATGTCTGTTTTTGATGTTGAGGTGTGTTTCTTTTATGCAGTAGAATGAAGGATCTTATTTTTGCATTCCTTTTATAGCCTGTGTCTTTTTATTGGTGAATTGAGTCCATTTGTATTGAGAGATATTCATGACCAATGTTTGTTAATTCTTGATATTTTGGTGAGGGTGGTGGTAGTGTGAGTGTGTGTGTGTGTGTGTGTGTATATGTGTGTGTGTGTGCACAGACGTGCTTCCCTTCTTTTGTTTTTATTAATGTAAGATTATTTATTTTCTGTGTTTTGATGGGTGTAGTTAGCCTCTTTGCAGTGGATTTTTCCCTTCCAGTACCTTCTGTAGGGTGGGATTTATGGATAGCTATTGTTTAAATTTGTCACGAAATATCTTTTTTCTCCATCTATGGTGATTTTTTTTTTTTTTGCCTTTTATTGTAGTATAGTTGGGTTCTGTGGTCTCTTAGGGTCTACAAGATATCTGTTCAGGCTCTCCTGGCTTTTAGAGTCTCTACTATAATTGTCAGGTATAATTCTAATAGGTCTTCCTTTATATGTTACTTGGCCTTTTTGTTGCAGCTTTTAACATTCTTTCTTTGTTCTGTGTTTAGTGTTTTGATTATTATGTGGTGGTAGTGGTGATCTCTCAGGTCCCATTTATTTGGTGTTCTGTAAGCTTCTTTTGTCATTATATACATATTCTTAAGCTTAGCAACTTTTTTTTCTTTTTTTTTTTAATTTATTTTTATTTTTTTTTATTAATTTATTCTTCTTACATCTCAATGTTTATCCCATCCCTTGTATCCTCCCATTCCTCCCCCCCCCCCCATTTTCCCATTATTCCCCTCCCCTATGACTGTTCCTGAGGGGGATTACGTCCCCCTATATATTCTCATAGGGTATCAAGTCTCTTCTTGGCTACTTGCTGTCCTTCCTCTGAGTGCCACCAGGTCTCCCCCTCCAGGGGACATAGTCAAATGTGAGGCACCAGAGTACGTGAGAAAGTCGTATCACACTCTCCACTCAACTGTGGCAACTTTTTCTTGTATGATTTTGTTAAAAATATTTTCTGGGTCCCTCGTCATCCGGGTCCTGGACGAGCGGGCGCCCTGCGACGGCGTGAGGAGAGCGCGCCCGGGAGGCAAGGACATGATTATAGGTGCCTGTGGAGGAGGACAGAAGACGCTGTCATATCTTCTGGAGCTGGAGTATTGTGCAGGTGTTTTTGAACCACCTGATTTCAGGCGTTGGGATCCTCTCAAGAACAACCTTGAGCCATCTTTAACCTCTGAGCCATCTCTCCCACCCCAAGATGCCTATGAAGAATTTTGGAAAAAAATGCACTTGTACCAATGAAAGAAGCATATAGCACCTGTGAAGTTAAATGCACTCCCCATTCTCCACTCAGACCTTCTGCTTGAGACCTGCATGTGACTTTTCACCTGCGAGCTACGCTTTTTCTATCTACTGACTTTGATTACAGGAAAGTCTCTGAAGAATCGTATCAAATGACGTCAATGGCCAGCTTGTTTTCTTTCACTAGTCCAGCTGTGAAGCGATTGTTGGGCTGGAAACAAGGTGATGAGGAAGAAAAATGGGCAGAAAAGGCAGTCGATGCTTTAGTGAAAAAACTAAAGAAGAAGAAGGGCGCCATGGAGGAGTTGGAGAAAGCTTTGAGTAGCCCGGGACAGCCAAGCAAGTGTATCACTATCCCCAGGTCCTTGGATGGATACCTGCAGGTTTCTCACAGGAAAGGCTTACCTCATGTTATATACTGTCGCATCTGGTGCTGGTCTGATTTGCAGAGCCATCATGAGCTAAAGCCATTGGAGATCTGTGAGTTTCCTTTTGGGTCTAAGCAAAAGGAAGTTTGTATCAACCTGTACCACTATAAGAGAGTGGAAAGTCCAGTCTTACCTCCAGTGTTAGTGCCTCGTCACAATGAATTCAATACACAGCACAGCCTTCTGGTTCAGTTCAGGAACCTGAGCCACAATGAACCGCACATGCCACAGAACGCCACGTTTCCAGACTCTTTCCATCAGCCCAACAATACTCCTTTCCCCTTATCTCCTAACAGCCCTTACCCTCCTTCCCCTGCTAGCAGCACATACCCCAACTCCCCAGCAAGTTCTGGACCAGGAAGTCCATTTCAACTCCCAGCTGACACACCTCCTCCTTCCTATATGCCACCTGATGATCAGATGGGTCAAGATAATTCCCAGCCTATGGATACAAGCAATAACATGATTCCTCAGATCATGCCCAGCATATCCAGCAGAGATGTTCAGCCTGTTGCCTATGAAGAGCCTAAACACTGGTGTTCAATTGTCTACTATGAACTAAACAACCGTGTTGGGGGAAGCTTTTCATGCATCATCTACTAGTGTGTTAGTAGATGGATTCACAGACCCTTCAAATAAAAAGAGTAGATTCTGCTTGGGGTTGTTGTCAAATGTTAATTGCAATTCAACTATTGAGAACACTAGGCGACATATTGGAAAAGGTGTTCATCTGTGCTACGTTGGTGGGGAGGTGTATGCCGAATGTCTTAGTGACAGCAGCATCTTTGTTCAGAGTAGGAACTGCAACTTTCACCATGGCTTCCATCCTACCACTGTCTGTAAGATTCCCAGCAGCTGTAGCCTCAAAATTTTTAACAATCAGGAGTTTGCTCAGCTTCTGGCTCAGTCCATCAACCATGGGTTTGAGGCCGTGTATGAACTCAGCAAGATGTGCACCATTAGAATGAGTTTTGTCAAGGGCTGGGGAGCGGAGTACCATCGACAGGACGTTACCAGTACTCCATGCTAGATTGAGATTCACCTCCATGGGCCTCTTCAGTGGCTGGATAAAGTCCTTACTCAGATGGGCTCTCTGCTGAACCCTATTTCTTCTGTTTCATAGTGCAGAAGTATTCTTTTCAACTATATTTTTAGTGGACTTGTTTTAATTTTAGAGGAATTTCCAGTACAGATACTGTGAGCTCACATGGAAAAACAGATATTGTGGCTTATTTTTTCTACATAATTGTGACCAACACATTTGTATTTTATGATGAATTTACATTTGTTTGTATTCATGTTCACTGTGATTAACTTTCAAAGTATTGTAAACGGTGTAGAGTGTTTTGCCCCATTAAGAAGTCTAGCATTGATCTTTAGCTGGAACATGCTTTTGCTTGTGTCCCAACAGTTTTTAATTTGTGAATTTTTTTATAGAGTAGTGCATCACATAACGACAATGTACCCTGTAAGAGGGCACACATTGTGAAAAGTACTAGGCGACACTCTTCTGGTAATTGCTTTGTCTTACCACCTTTGAAAAAGCATACTACATTGTTTTGCAAAAACATATGGTAGAGACTCAAAGGAGACTATTGAATCTCTTATTTGAAGGACACTGCACTTCTAATGTGGTGTTCAGCGAAAACAAGATGGTAGATTTTAGATGTCATACATTTACATTTAGTATAGCTAAGTGTTTATCAGCGTAATGTGACTTCATGCTATATATCTTTTGTAAAACATATCCTTTTTAAGAATTTCTAGTAGATGTCATTTACTCACATTTGTCATAAGTTCTACTTAACAGTTACAGTGTGTGCACGGCCTTGTTCAGCTGTGTTTGCTGCTTTGGACCAATGTTTCAAGAACTCTAATTTTAATGTGTATCAGTCTTATCATTTTGCACTTTTATGGTTAACGGTTTTTAGTGTAACCTCTGGTAAAACATAGTCAGGTGGTCTGCTCTTAGATTTTTCCCTTTACTTTCTTGGCACTCCATTGTATCAACACTACCATTTAGAGATTACAGTTGTAGGCTGTGGTGCATTTTCTAGCTTTTAATTTTCAATTTAGTTTATAAAATTGTTATTCTATAGCTCCAGCTGAGGTTCCTGATAATTCCTACAATTTCCTGAGTATTATTAATGTTGGATGATTATGTACTTAATACCATTGCTCTTATACCAGGCTTCTCATACAAGGACCTATGCAATGTAGCCATCAGAGGCTCTTTGGTTGGGTTCCAACAGCGAGGCTGCTGGTGTGATGATAAATGGAACATCAGTGGGGGCTGGGATAGCTCATTTCACTTGTCATTTAACAAAGACTTGTCTCTTGGCATCAAAAAAAATTTTTTTTCTGGGACTTTAATCTGGGATTCTTCTTATTCCTGTCTTTGTATTATTCTTAGGTTTGGTCATTAGATAGTGTCCCAGATTTCCTGAATGGTTTATGTTAGGAACTTTTCAGATTTAATACTTTCTTTGAAAGATGTATCAATTTCTTCTATTATATCGTGTAGTTCTGAGATTCTCTCTTCCATCTCTTATAGGCTGTTGATGATGCTTGTCTTTCTAGTTTCTTTTCACTTACCTAGATTATTAATTTCTAGAATTCCCTCAGTTTGTGTTTTCTATATTGCTTCCATTTACATTTTCAGGCCTTGAACAGTTTTATTTGTTTGCTTCACCCATTTGTTTGTTTTGGCTTTCTTGGCTTTTTGCTTTTTTAAAAAAGGGGTTTATTCATTTCCTCCAATTAGCTTTAAGGTCATGTTTCTTGTGCTTCAGTTGAGTTGGAATATCTAGGGCTTGCTACAGAATAGTAGGTTGGTTAGGCTCTGGTGGAGCCATATTGCCCTGGCTGTATGTGTTCTTATGCTAACCTCTAGGCATTTAGGTTTGGAGTAATTGTAGGTTTAGGTGCTGATTTCTGAGATTATCTCTATTTAATGCACATTCCTCTCTTTGGTTTCTGCATCCTTGTTGGTCTTTCGGCCTGAGTGGCCCATAGTTCTGGTGAGTATTGTGTTTTCAGATCCAGAAGATTGTCACTTCTGGGGTTTTGGCAGCCTGCATGACCTCTGGGGTTGTGTGTGCCAAAATCCATCTGGGATTTTGAGGTTGTGCAAACTGATATAGCCTCTGGGGCACTGCTTGGCCTTTGGTAGAGCAGAGGTCTTCTGCCAGAATTGTTGGCTGTGGTATAGAATTAAGGGAGAGATGCTATTGGGTAAAGCAGAGAGGGGGTCCCAGGAAGCATTGGATGTTTGTGGGCACAGTCTTACTTGGAGTCCAGTTACCAGAAAAATCTCAAGTAGAACAGGGGTCTTCTGCCTGAGTTATAGCCTGGGATTGAATAACATATTACTAGGACTTAGCCCTTTTCTACATGATATTCAAGCTAAAACTATGAACCAAAATACTACCTCTTATATTGTTCCCCTTTGCCTTTATTTATTTTTACCTTGCTTTCATCACCATGAGTATATATATAAATAAACTTGTATAGTGATAATGGTGATGGAGATGGTGAAGGTGCAAATATATAGATATTTCCTTATGTTTAGCAGTGGCTGTAAACTGTATTCTTATAGTATATGACTTCAGTCAATCATATTCTAATTAATTTGTGGCTGTAATAAATGGTATTATCTTCTCAATTAAAGCCAGACATTTAATAGCAGGTAGATAAATTTCCTAAAGCATACTATTTACTAGAGGTAAGTACTAAAAATGTGCTGTTATATTATTTTTGAATGCTTAGGTATTTTTGATTTATAATATTTAAAAAAACAATAGACATTAAACTCCTCATTTTTTCATATAAGAAATTGAGATGACATCCATTCATGTTTAAAGTGTTGGAGAGATCGGGGATACAAGGCACTTATCTAAACATAATAAAGGCTATATACAGCAAGCCAATAGCCAACATCAAATTAAATGGAGAGATACTCAAGGAAATTCCTCTAAAATCAGGGACCAGACAAGGCTGCCCACTTTCTCCATATCTCTTCAATATAGTTCTTTAAGTCCTAGCCAGAGCAATAAGACAACACAAGGAGATCAAGGGGATCCAAATGGGAAAGGAAGAAGTCAAACTATCCCTATTTGCAGATGATATGATAGTGTACATAAGTGACCCCCAAAATTCCACCAGAGAACTCCTTCAGCTGATAAGCACGTTCAGCAAACTGGCTGGTTACAAAATTAACTCAAAAAAAAAAAAATCAGTAGCCTTCCTATATACAAATGACAATCATACAGAGAAAGAAATTAGGAAATCTACACCCTTCATGTTAGCCACAAGCAATTTAAAATACCTAGGAGTAATGCTAACCAAGGAAGTGAAAGACTTGTTTGAAAAAAACTTTAAGTCCCTAAAGAAAGAGATTGAAGGTAACTTGAGAAGATGGAAGGATCTCCCTTGTTTGTGGATCGGGAGAATCAACATAGTAAAAATGGCCATTTTACCAAAAGCAATTTACAGATTCAATGCAATCTCTATCAAAATACCTACACAATTTTTTAAAGACATTGAAAGGTCAATTCTCAACTTTATATGGAAAAACAAAAAACCTAGAACAGCTAAAACAACCTTATACACTAAAATATCCTCAGGAGGAATCTCCATACCTGATCTCAAGCTGTACTATAGAGCAATAGTAATTAAAACAGCATGGTACTGGCACAGCAATAGGCTGGTTGATCAGTGGAATCGAATTGAAGACCCAGATATGAATCCACACACATATAGTCACCTGATTTTTGACAAAGAAGCCAAATCTATTCAATGGAAAAAGGTTAGCATCTTCAACAAATGGTGCTGGTCTAACTGGATTTCTACATGTAGAAAAATGCAATTGGACCCATACTTGTCACCATGCACAAAGCTCAAGTCCAAATGGATTAAAGACCTCAATATAAAACCAAAGACACTAAATCAGTTAGAAGAAAAAGTGGGGAAGAGTCTGGAACACATTGGCACAGGAGACAACTTCCTGAACAGAACACCAACAGCCCAGGCCTTAATGTCAACCATTAATAAATGGGACCTCATGAGGCTGAGAAGCTTCTGTAAGGCAGGAGACACTGTCAAAAGGACAAAGTGACAGCCTACAGACTGGGAAATAATCTTCACCAGCCCTGCATCTGACAAAGGTCTAATATCCAAACTTTATGAAGAACTCAAGAAATTAAATGCCACCAAACCAAATAACCCAATTGAGAAATGGGGCTCAGAATTAAACAGAGAATTATCAACAGAGGAATATCAAATGGCTGAGACACACTTAAAGAAATGCTCAACATCTCCAGTCATCAGAGAAATGCAAATCAAAACAACTTTGAGATTCCATCTTACACCCATCAGAATGGCTAAAATCAAACATTCAAGTAACAACACATGCTGGCGAGGATGTGAAGAGAGAGGAACACTCCTTCATTGCTGGTGGGAATGCAAACTAGTACAGCCACTTTGGAAATCTATCTGGTGCTATCTCAGAAAACTGGGAATTGGGCTTCCTCAAGACCCAGCTATTCCACTCCTTGGAATATACCCAGAAGATGCTTCAGCACACAACAAGAAAATTTGCTCAACCATGTTCATAGCAGCCTTATTCATAATCGCTAGAACATGGAAACAGCCTAAGTGTCCCTTAGTAGAAGAATGGATAAAGAAACTGTGGTACATTTACACTATGGAATTCTACTCAGCTATTAAAAACAAGGAATTCCCAAAATTTGTGGACAAGTGGATGGAACTAGAAATGATCATAATGAGTGAGCTAACCCAGAAGCAGAGAGACTCAAATGGTATATACTCACTTATAATTGGACACTAGCCCACGGGGCAGGTCCCATGAAAGTCTTCACCTACCAGGAAAGTAGGATAGAGATGAGAACATCCTATTGAGACTCTTGGTGAGAAAAATATAGGGGATAGGGAAGTAGGTGGATCCAGAGGGTCCTAGAAACCTACAAGAGGAACATTATGATGGGTGGATCTGAGCCCAGGGGTTCTACTTGATCAAAGGCACCAACCAAGGACAAAACGTGCAGTCATCATCAAACCCCTACCCAGATCTAGCCAAGGGACAGAACATTCTCCACAGTTAAGTGGAGACTGGGGACTGACTTTCACAGGATCTCTGGTGCCCCATATTTGGCCATGTCCCTTTGTTGGGGAGGCCCAATGGCTCTTGGAGGAAGGATAGTGGACTACCAAGAAGAGACTTGATACCCTAGCACCATATTCAGGGGGAGGAGGTCCCCCTCGGTCACAGTCATAGGGAAGGGGGATTGGGGTGAAAGTGGGAGGGAGGGAGGGATGGGAGGATGCATGGGATGGGATAGAAAATGAGATGTAATATGAATTATTTTATTTTTTAATAAAAATGTATTTAAAAAAAAAAGAAATTGGGATGGAGGAAAGCTTAGCTAGAGACCACAC
This sequence comes from Acomys russatus, assembly GCF_903995435.1. NCBI lineage: Eukaryota > Metazoa > Chordata > Mammalia > Rodentia > Muridae > Acomys > Acomys russatus. Next base: position 47,077,586 of record NC_067138.1, on the reverse strand, counting down.
TGCTGCTAAGGGCAAGACTGGAATTCAAATCAGCCTCATAGACTTCCAAGCCATAATTTTGCTGATAACAACACATAGTGCCCATGTGTAGTTTCAGGAGGACCCTTTGGCACAGCTAGTCAACTACAGATTTCTTTTTGATGTCAAAGCTTTGTTGGGTGGGGAATTATTTTGTGAAACTTTTTCTTCAGGTGACAAGACACATGTGTGTGTGTGTGTGCGCACCTGTGAACACACACACACACACACACACTCCTATTCATCCTGGATAGGGAGCCCATGATGAACCAAAGTTATGATTCTACCAAAGTCCAACTTGGTGAAGCAATGCGTTTATTTGGCTTATTTATAGGAATGTGAGTTAAGGGTTTACTTACATTTTCTCAGTTGTATGCACATCATTTCTCATCATTCATCAAGTCAGCATTGAACATATGGCTGTAGACACTCCCTGTGACATCTGAAACGAAGCAAGTGTTGACTGGAATACTTTTTCTCCTCTGTGAGCTATGTTAATTCTATCTCTAGAGGTCACAATGTTTCAGCAGTCAGTTGTCTAAAATTGTTTTTTTAAAAAATATTTGTTTATTTATTATGTATATAATGTACATCAGATCACATTATAGATGGTTATGAGCCACCATGTGGTTGCTGGGAATTGAACTCAGGACCTCTGGAAGAGCAGTTGGTGCTCTTAACCGCTGAGCCATCTCTCCAACCCCCCTAAAATTGTTTTCATGCTCAAAAAAATGTTTGTCAGAGCCAGGTGTCCTGACACATGCTTGTAATCCCAGCACTCAGAAAGGCAGAGGCAGGAAAATCTCTTGAGTTCAAGCTAGCCTGGTCTACAAAGTGAGTCAACGACAGCTAAAGCTACACAGAGAGACCCTGTCTTAACTCTGCCACATACAAGCCAAAAATATTTTGTCAGAAAGTTAAAAAAGATTGTTTGTTAGATGTATTAAAATTTTAAATAAACTCTTTTTTTTGGGAGGGGTTTCAAGACAGGGTCTCTCTGTGTTAGCCTTGGCTGTGCTGGACTTGCTTTGTAGACCAGGCTGGCCTCGAACTCACAGAGATCTGTCTGCCTCTGCCTCCCGAGTGCTGGGATTAAAGGCATGCGCCACCACACCCGGCTCTTAAATAAACTCTTACTCTTTTATCCATGTGTAGTTAAAAGGTAACTGAGATTGATGAGGTTTGGGAATATCATTTCTATTCCGGAAGTTAGTGTTAATGTTACATTTCCAAAGACAGATGTCTCAGAAATGGAGTACAAATAACTATACTCACAGGTAGTCAAGAATGTTTAGATTGTACACAAAAGAGTCTGTGTATATTTTATTTCTTTGAATTATTTACATTATTTAGAAAACATTTTATTTATCATTTGAAGATGTTATACATGGGTGCAATGTATTTTGATTTTACCTATCCCCCACTAGCTCATACTAACTCTCCCAGGACCTACTAACCTGTCTTCCTCCCAACTTCACGTCTTCTTTATTACTATTGTTATTGTTAATAGCGAATTGAGTCAAATTGGTACGGACCATGGCTGCACTGCTGTGGAGCCATCTGCTGGGGCACGGGCAACTTACAGAATCACATCCCCAAAGAAAAGTAACTTCTCCTGCCTTAGAAGCCATTATCTGCCAGTGGCCTTCCACCTATGCATGGGCCTGGAGAGCCTCTTTTCAACCCAAGCTGGAATTTTGACTGGCTTGATTTTGTGTAGGTTTCTGCCCCATGTCTGTCTGTCTGTCTGTCTGTCTGTCTGTCTATATGTATCCACTCTGTATCCCCGATCATAGGCCCTCCCTCTTCTCCTCCCAGTCCCATCCTCCCTCTCTCTTCCCCCATCTTCCCTCCCCTACTCCCCATATAAGCCACCCCGCCACCCCTACCACCAACACATCAAGTTGCATCAGGACTGAAAGCATTCTCTTCCTCTGTGGCCTGGCCAGGTAGCCCTGCCAGGGAAAAGTAATTAACAAGCAGGCATAGAGTCCATGTCATAGACAGCCCTCCTCTCCTTTCTAAGGGACCCACATGAAGGCCAAGCTATTTATTGGCTACATATGTGATGGGGGCCTAGGTTAAGCTCATGCATGGTCCTTGGTTGATACATCAGTCTCCATAAGCCCCCCATGGTCCCAGGATAGTTGGCTATGTGGGTCTTCTTGTAGAGGTCCTATCCTCTCAGGGTCCTTTTTATTACCTCTCCTCTATTCTTTCACAAGACTCCCTGCACACTGACCAATGTTTGTCTGTGAGTCTCAGCATCTGTTTTGATCTGCTGCTGAGTGGAGCCTTTCAGAGGACAGCTAGGCTAGGCTCTTGCCTGCAAGCATAGAAGAGTATTGTTAATAGTGTCAGGGGTTGGCTCTCTCCCACAAAATACCTCTCAGGTTGGGCCAGGCATTGGTTGGACATTCTCTCAATCTCTGCTCTATCTTTATCCCTGTACATCTTGTAGGCAGGGTAAACTTTGGCTTTAAGTTTTTGTGGGTGGGTTAGTGCTCCCTCCTTCCACTAGGAGTCCTGTCTAGTTAAAGGGTGTCATCTCAGCCAGAGTCACCCCTATATCCTCCCAGGTGCCTACCCTATCACAGGACTCCAGCTTATGTGGGTTATCACAGCAGCGGTGTGTTGATGTATAACATCAGCCATGTCATACCTAGAAGACAGCGTTTCACAGCACTCCTACCTATCATCTAGGTCTTGCCACCCACTCTGTCCACCTACTCTTCTGAAATTAAAAAGCTTATTTTCAGTGTGTCGGGGTTTTGCAGGCAGATGTGTCTGTGTACCAGTTGCATTCCTGGTAGCCTCAGTGGCCAAAATACAGCATCAGATCCCATGGAACTAGAGTTCCTCTTGGTAGCTGTCATGTAGGTTCTAGGAATCATACCTAAGTTTTCTAGAAGAGCAGCTGGCCCTCTTAAGCACTAAACCATCTCTCCAGAACATCCACCCACTCCTTCATGATGTTTCCTGACCCTTGTAGTGATGGATGTTGATATAGATCAGTGAGTGAGCACTAGCAATAGGTTATGCTCAGCCTTTAGACAAGTTATGAGTCTTTAACTGCTTCCCACGTAAATAGGAAACTTCTCTGTGTGAGGTTGACAACAGCACAAATGTATGGATATAAACATAAATACTAAGAAAATAGTCTGACAAATGACTGTTTAGTGAAACATCCCTAGTAATTTCCTCTCTAGGGCCTGTGGTCTCCCAAGTTTATAGTACTAGATATAAAATCCCTCAACCCCAGAGTATAAAGTAGTTGGCTATCTCTGTGACTCTCAAGCCACTCTTGCATCAGTTGGAACCACTCGCCTAGTGGTGGATTTTGTAGCTTGTAGCTTACCATCTGGTTATGGTGTACAATCAAGGGCAATGGTGATAGTCTGTGTTGTATTAGGTGCCTCTGGTGTACAATCAAGGGCAATGGTGATAGTCTGTGTTGTATTAGGTGCCTCTGGGGCCTCCCTTACCAATAATTCATAGGCCGATATGGCATTTCGATTTTTATTAAATAACCCATGTCTTCTGAGAGCAGTGTTGTTCATGCGCACAGGCTAAGCAAAATAAGGATGCATAAATAAACCTTTTCAAATCCTGTAGTATGTAAAGTTATTTAATAGAAAAAAATTATCAGTGGTAATTATATTTTATTTGATAATTCACATAAAATATTTTATAACTTTGGAAACAAACATTGAATATTGTCATTATTGGGCAATTCTATTCCTTAACCCATAATTTATTTTTATGCTCAACATTGTGATTTGCTGCAGAAATATGTGTTTTTGAATATTTATTTTAGATAATCAAATATTCACAAGTTAAAATGTTTTTTTTTTTTTAAAGGCCTATAGCAAAAAAAAAAAAATTAGCATGAAAACTATCACTCTAATTCTTTTTCTGTTTCCTGAGATAGTTTCCTGAGATAATAAATATCAGTTGCTTATGTATCCTTACATAGCTGTTTAATAAAAGCAAAGAAGGTGCCTCTACCTTTGCACACATGGCAGTACATCTTGTAAAGTTTTTCATCTTACTTTTTCCACACATGGATGGAGATTGTTCCAAAGCCCAGTAATAAGAGTCTTTAAGAGCCCTCCCCATTCTCCGTCCTCAGCCTTCCCTCACTACATCTCTTCCTCTCTTCCCTCATCCCTTTAAGTAGCTGGATGAAAACAGATTTCCTTTTGTATATGTTTTGCCATTTGTTATCTAGTCACCTTGTAAGGATATCTAAATTCTTTCTAATCTTGCCACTACAAGCTGCATTGCAGTAATGACATTTTATATAAGTCCTTTTACCTGTACATGAGTATATGTTTAAGAGAACTTTTCTGAAGTGATGTTTCAGGATGTTTTAAAAGTAATTTTGAAGAATATTGTGAAATAGCCCTCTGAAGGGGTTGTATGTCTCCACTGCCTGGCCAAACAGTATCATTAATCTTTTTTTTTGCTGGTGAAGAATGGTATCTTAGTGAAGTTTTAATTTTCATCACTCTTTTTCTATTCTTCATGTGTTTAAGAGTTATTTGTGTTTCATTTTCCACCAACTGTCTGTACATATTGTTTTCCTATTTTTCCTTTGGACCATTTATTATTGTATAATGAAATGTCTTTCCTATTTATTGGTTTATGATATCTTTACAATTATTTATTCCAATTTGTCATTCTTATTTTGCCATTGCTTATTGTGGTTTTTGTTACAAATATTGTTTTGAAGTTTTTATGTGTGTTGTAAAATTTGTCAGTCTTTTGATTTATAGCATCTGTGTCATATTTAAATAGTTCTCCCCTCCATGAAGATTATAAAGAAAATTCTTTTTGGCCACTTGTAATTTTTTACACTTTCATTTTTACAATGGCCTCTTTCATCTGTTGGGAATTTATCTTGTTATAGAATATGAGTCATAGCTTTATCATTGCTTTTTTAGATGCCTATCCAATAGCGTCTATTGAATAACCCATCTTTTCTTCAGTTATTTGAGATGCAGCTTGATACCTTTGTTATACTTACAATTATGGTACACACTCTGAATCAAGAATGTTAGATACTATAGGAACTTTATTAGTGTAATATATTAACAATTCTTATGGTCAGAAATTGCCATCTCAGTGTGATGACAAAGCTAACACTCAAACAAAAGTAAAATAGCAGGTTGATTTCAAGGAAAGCTTCACAGGAAGGTGGGCATCTGTTCTTTCTTGACAGATGTACATGAAAATTGATAATACAAAACACTAAAAAGAGAAATAGGTGAACTAAAGGGATGGAGGATGACTTTTCATAATTCTAATAAAAAGGACTGGACAAGGAAAGAGGGAAGATAAATGTTGATTAACTAATGTTTAAACTGGATTGATAAGAATAATACTGAAAATGTTTTTATTTTATAAGAACACATCTTAGAAACCTAAGAGAAAAATACTCTTATAAAGTGTGTTGTTTACATTTATTCCTCTTAGGAAAAAGAAAAAAAAAAAGAAAAATTCTATTGTTATGGTATAACATATATTTCATATATGAAATAATTTCAGTCTCAGCCTGAACAAGATCAGCATCATGAGAACACCAACTGACATGCCAGTGTGGACAAGGGAAATTCCACATGGTTCCATTCTTAGATGAAGAGCTAGAGATGGGTAATGACTGTTGAGAAATAGAAAATCTGTTGAAGAAAGAAAGAGAGGAAATCTGTTGTTTTAGTGATGAGCTCCTACATAGGTTGTCCAGTCCAAGTGGCTAGCCTTGGGTACATGTATATGAAAACAAAAAATAAGTGTGTGCTGTAGGTTACATACACATGTTCATACATACATATATGCATATATTCACATATGTATATATGTGTAACAAAAACCATTAAAGTAAAGATCATGAATTTGGAAGGAGTTAGAAAGTAATCAGGAATGTTGCTGCAGTAATGTAGATTTGGTGTCGTGTATAAAATTCTAAGGAAAACACTATTTTAAAAAATTGCTGTGCAGTGATGGCACACACCTTTAATTCCAGCACTCAGAAGGCAGAGCAAGACACTACTGTGAGTTCAAGGCTAGCCTGGTCTACAGAATAAGTTCCAGGACAGCTAGGGCTGCACAGAGAAAGCCTGTCTTGAAATACTGAAATCAACCAACAACAACAACAACAACAACAACAACAAAAAAAAAAAAAAAAAAAAAGAAGAGAGAAATTAAATTAAAATTTTTATATTTTTATGATATAATGTTTTGTTCTTATTATTCTAAAAGGTAATTTGTAGATGAATTTGGAATTTTGTAGAAGTCACCTTTCTTAAATGGAAAAGTGATCCAATTTCTTTCTTGTATAAGTGGTTCTTATCCTTTGTGTGTCTACACATTTTGTGATCTGGCCACTCCTTCCATTACATATACTGCCTTCCATCCCACCTCAAACCCTGAAATTTCTTACATGCTGTTACATTTATACATTTTGATCTGATTATTCTAGTTCAAGATAAGTGCTTAATGCATTTTTAGTTTAATGATTTTTCTCAACTTGATTCTTCCTGTAAGACTGCTCTCCTGGGAGGGCTTCTTCGATCATACTTATTCAAGTCCACTACCATTTTTCTCTTCTTGCTTCTATTACCCTGAGTTATGGATTCACGTATGTGTGTCTGTTGCAATACTTATTTTATAAATATTGCTCATGTATACACACACACACACACACACACACACACACACACACACACACACACACACACCCCTTCTATAACTTGAGGATTGGGTCCAAGACATTCCTTCTTTTTGCCTTCATTTATCTCTCTCCTAGTGATCTTACATCTGGCAAAGTATCTGTTGTAAAAGGTAATGTAGTTAATAAACAGGGAAATGCTATGCCTGCCTCTTTTTATTGGTTTATATCACTTATTTTTCAGTTGATTATATTGTCTTTACATTTAACATATTTGCGCTTTGATTAGAGTGGAGTTTTATAACTGTGCCTTATACATAATTATTACAGGAAAGTTTAGTTTTGTGCTTCTTATATTAAGCTTCCCTTAATGGCCTTTCACATTAATTAGAGTTAAGTCAAATGTCTTGTAGGGCATGCTTGATTCTAACACGATAGGACTATACACATTGCTCAAGTATTAGCTCCCTTTACATTTTGTGCTAGGGTTCTATTTGTCTGAACCTCTGGTTAAAACTTCTATTGTTATGTTGTAATTTTCCTATTATAGCTTTTACTCTTCCCATTGATGGCAGGAAACAATCAGATGGTTGAAAACCTGTGGTGCTGAGTAGAATGGTTGAGCCACTTATTAAACTTTGTGTAGTTGTTTTACTGCAAGCAAGGTCAAGCACATCTGCATTAATAATTGTGATGATCTTTCTCTGCAATGAGCCTAATTCAAGAAAGGTATTGATATTTTCTAAAATCTGCTCCAAATCATCTCTTTGTTGTTTGTAAGTTGTTGTTCATGTTGTCATGATTGTGATGACAAGTCTTTTGTTGCTGATTTGTTTATGTAATGCGTCTTCCAGAATACCTTTGAAAGAAAAAAATTACTTGGGAAGATACTTTTGGAATTATATTTTGTTGTAGACTGAAAGTTTGTTTTACTCCAATTTATTTACATTTTAATATATATTTTTATTATTGTTGTTATACACAAATACAATGTATTTATCTCATATTCACGCCAACTCTTCCTAACTCCACCCAGATCCACTTAGCATTTTCATTTTTAAAAATAGCCCACTGATGCTAGTTTGTACTTCCTATATTCTGGAGCATGGTTCATCTACTGGGGGCTGCATCCTTAAAAAAGAAACAATTATCTCTCCCCTTCTTTCATGATGGTCCTTCAGCTTTGGGTGATAGAAATGTGATATAAATGTTCCACTTGTGGCTGAGCACTTATTCTGTGCTTATTTACTAGTTGTGAATCTCTGTGTTAACTGCTGTTTACAAAGAAATTACTCTGAAGTCCTAGAGCTGCTGTAGTCTATGCATATAGAGGCACTCATTTAGAAGGCAATTTGATACTGTGCCTGTTTAGCAAAATAATAGTGGTAGGTTCATCTCTGGGACCCATGAGATCTCAAACATGGGTTCTTGGCCAGATTAACAATACCAAGAATGCATTTCCTCTAGTAGAGTGGACCTTATATCTAACCAGAAAACAGTTGCTTAGGCCAATGTTTGTGCCACTAGTCCATTCATGGGCATATGAGGGAAAAATAGGGGAGGGGTAGATAATGAGGCAGGAAATTTAAGTGGGGAGATGTATGGGAAGGTAGGGTAGAGGAGAGTTATGGAAAGTGATAGTTTACACACACACACACACACACACACACACACAATTTGTGTGTATGTTTGCAAATATATCTTAATCTAAAAAGTTTAATTGGATTTACCCAACACAATGCATAATATTTCTTCCAGAAGACAAAGATTGCCAAATAAAAGCCCAGTGCCAGGTGTGTTGTATCTCCACTCTACTTGTTGGTCACAGGTATCCCAGAGATCACCCAAAACAAGTAGACCATTGGCATTATTTTTGGTTGCCTCTAGAATTTGATGGTAAGACCCTATTGCTAAAGACAGGACACACTTTGGCCACAAGACACTGAGAAATCAAGTTGTTATTCACCAGGAAGCTTCCTCTGTACTGGCTAGGTTATACGTTACCAGAAGGTTTAATATAGGCTGCTTGAGGAAAGCAGTTTTACCTGCTGTAAGCAATAGGCTCACAGCTTAGCTGTGAGCTACAATAATTACTAGGATGGCAAGGGATAGTCCAAAAATTTAAATAGCAAGGGGCTATGCTCTGATGTAAAGCTCTTAGGGGACAAAAACTGTGGAAGGTAGTCAAGGTTAGATGAGGTTAGGTGAAATAGTGTTTGTGATATGCTGAATTTCCTTATCTATTTTTTGTTTATATATGTATACATAAATACATGTATATTTATTCTTTAATGATAAGTTTGAACTCAGGGCCTTGTACATATTAAATGAACTCTAGTGATCTATACCTACATCCCAAATGAATTCATCTGCAAATTTTATAATATCTTATGTATTTTGTAGAAGAGTTGTTAGTATCTACTTATCAAACTAAAATTTGCCTCTGAAATTCTTCATTCTGTTTTTAAACTTTATTACTGACTGTAGATGCAAGACACTTTTATCATTTATTTCTAGGCCATTTATTAACTTGTCTTTGGGATAGTTCAGATTGTATGTAACCTAGAAATTAAGTGCTTTAGACAATCAGTAATTTGCACAATTATTGTTTTGGAGATAATTCTGTAGGGAAGAGTTTGCATCCTTGAATATTTATAAGCTTTCTGATTTATAAGCATATAAACACTGAATTTAAGGTGTCATCATCTATTTGTTTGAAAGATAGTAAAGTATCTACAGAAAAAAATGTAATATCTTTGATATGATTCAACTTATTTCATCACTACTCATTTAATAGAAAGCAGAGTAAGTGTCAAATTTAATTATTTAGATTATTCTCTTTGTTTTAGAACATGGTCTCTGAAATATTCATCATAATTTCTTCATATCTGAGGTTATCTAAGTTTATGATTCATATGTAGCACATGCAAATAGTGTACATAATGTCCTTATAGGATGAGCATTCATGTAGTTGAAAGACTTGTAAACTTACTGCCCTGCATTGCATCTGGTTCGCCAAGTCATTTTATGAATATGGTTTTATTTGAACACTGTTGAAACTTCACATTGAAATAGCCTAGTCTGCAAAGTCATGCTCTTTACAGACCAAATTTGCAATTTTGATCTGAATATTATTGTTATAGATTGATCTGACTCTTATACTCTTGGATTCAAATGTTGATTTTTAAGTATTTTCTGTCCTGTCTGTTTTTGTTCCCAACATATGAAAAGTGAGTCAGTCCACATTTATCAACTTAAGTAAGACTCAGGAAATCTATATTTAGATAGAGTGCTACTATGTAGTCTGACTGTCCCAGAACATGCACCATACTGGCCTCAAGCTTGTAGAAATCTTCTTGCCTCTACATCCTAAGTGCTGGCATCACAAGTGTGTGGGACTAGGCATGGCTTATGATGGCTTTTTGATCCTCATATTCTATCTCTGTTTTTAAACACAAACATTTTTTACTACATTTTTATTAAATATTTTTACATATACACTTATATTATTACACGCAAATACAATAAACTACCTATAGCAAGATGAACCATGACAAAATCAGGAATTATATAAATGTTACATTCATAGTGATTTGGCTATTTGTATTTGGCAGCTTTGAAGAAAACATCTTTCCTATCTTGCTGAGTCTAAAATTCTGAATGTAACTCAATATCTATCATATCTCATCTCTACTTAAAACATCTATCTAGAACTAAAAACATCTTAATACCTAAATAACTAAGCTTAATTGTGAGACTAAACTCTCTGGTCTTCAACCCCATCAGAGACTTGAGAAGGAATAAAACTTAATTACCTGAGCATACAGGGAGCGTAGGTTAGCAGCTTCTCAAATGGCTCTCAGCTCAGTCCTTTGTCTGGGGAAATAAAAACAACATTTGAACCAGCAATCTTCATTTTTTTTCCATTCAGAAAAATTTAAGATGATTCTAAAATTCACATAGAAAACACACACACACACACACACACACACACACACACACACACACACACACACACACACAAATTTAAAAGGGCCGGTGGTTGGAGAACTTGAGTCCTCAGGTTTTTAGACTTGCTTTAAAACTACAGCCAGGAAGACATGCGTTTCACTGAGATGGGGGTAGGAATAGACTAATTGAGCAGAAATGAACATGTATACGGTCAAATAGTTTTGGACATGTCTTGCGCTAAGACAATTCAATAAAAAAATACCAAAAGTTTCATGCATGCAAATTGTAGTTAAAATATAAAGCTCCCGGAAACAATGAAAGAAAAACAAAGCGACTTTGAGTATTTGAAGAATACCATGAAAGACAAAACAAACAAACAAAAACCAAACCATGTAGGAGGAGTCTAGGCAGCTGATAGCTGCTGAGAGAGGGAGCATCACTTTCCTTGGGGGCTGTGTCTGCTGGTAAGCTGCTGATACCTCCGTACTGGCCACATACTCCTGGACCTATGTGCAGGACTAACTGGACCTGGGCTTATTAATAACAAAACATAAATTAAAAGATGATGTGAAGCCGAGTGAAGGATGAGACAGGGAACAGTAGGGAATGCTGGAGGGAAGTAGTGGGGAGTGGGCTAGATCAGTGCACACTGTATAATGTATGGAAAATGGAAAGAGTTAACAACACTGCTATTTAAAGACAAAAACTCCCCATTCCATCACTACGCAAGTGCATTGAAATTTTCTTACTACTGCAGTCAGAATAGGAATCATCAAGTAAACAAACAAAATATAAGTACCAATGAAGATGTATAAAAAAAGGACCCCCTTATATGCTGTTGATGGGGTGCAGATTAGTCTAGTAGTATGAAAACCGATGTAGAGTTTCCTCAAGAAAGTAAAAGAGTTACCGTATGATCCAGGTATGCTACTCAGGGGTGTATACCTGAAGCAATCCAAGTCAAGATAAAATGCAGGCACTTGATATCCACATTTATCATGGTACAATATCAAGTCATGAAGTCAGTCCAGATGCCTATCAACAGATGTGTGGACAAAGAAAATATGGTATGTACAAAATGGAGCTTTTTCCAACTATAAAAAATGAAGTCATGTAATGTGAAGGAATCTGGACATTATTATGTGAAGTAAAATATGCCAGCATCAGAAAGACAAATATGTTTTTCTTTCTTTTTTTATTACATATATATATTATTAATTTATTTGTATTACATCTAAATTGTTATCCCATCCCTTGTATCCTCCCATTCCTCCCTCCCTCTGACTTTCCCCCTACTCCCCTCCCCTATGACTGTGACTAAGGGGGACCTCTTCCCCAGTATATGCTCATAGGGTACCAAGTCTCTTCTTGGTAGCCTGCTATCCTTCCTTTGAGTGCCACCAGGCCTCCCCATCCAGGGGACATGGTCAAATATGGGGCATTAGAGTTCGTGTGAAAGTCAGTCCCACATTCTCCACTCAACTGTGGAGAATGTCCTGTCCATTGGCTAGATGTGGGTAGGGGTTAGAAGTTTACTGCACGTATTGTCCTTGACTGCTTCCATAGTTTGAGCATGACACCTAGGCCCAGATCTGCCCATCATAATGTTCTTCTTGTAGGTTTCTAGGACCCTCTGGATCCTTCTATTTCCCCATTCTTCCATGCTTCTCTCACCTAGAGTTCCAATAGGATGTCTTCCCCTCTGTCCCACTTTCCTGGTAAGTAAAGACTTTTATGGGACATGCCCCTTGGGCTAGTGTCCAGATATAAGTGAGTATATATAATTTGACTCTTTCTGCTTCTGGGTTAACTTACTCATTATGATCATTTCTAGTTCAATCCATTTGTCCACAAATTTTGGGAATTCCTTGTTTTTAATAGCTGAGTAATATTCCATAGTGTAAATATACCACAGTTTCTTTATCCATTCTTCTACTGAGGGACACTTAGGCTGTTTCCATGTTCTTGCTATTATGAATAAGGCTGCTATGAACATGGTTGAGCATATGTCCTTGTTATGTGGTGAAACATCTTTTGGGTATATTCCAAGAAGTGGAATAGCTGGGTCTTGAGGAAGCCTTATTTCCAGTTTTCTGAGACAGCGCAAGATAGATTTCCAAAGTGGTTGTACTAGTTTGCATTCCCACCAGCAATGAAGGAGTGTTCCTCTCTCTCCACATCCTTGCTAGCATGTAAAAAAATGCAATTAGACCCATATTTGTCACCATGCACAAAACTCAAGTCCAAGTGGATCAAAGACCTCTACATAAAACCAGAGACACTAAATCAGAAGAAAAAGTGGGGAAGAGCCTGGAACACTTTGGCACAGGAGACAACTTCCTGAACAGAAAACCAACAGCTCAGGCCTAAAGGTCAACAATTAATAGATGGGACCTCATGAGGCTGAGAAGCTTCTGTGAGGCAGGAAACACTGTCAATAGAACAAAGTGACAGCCTACAGACCGGGAAAAGATCTTCACCAAGCCTAATCTGACAAAGGTCTAATATCCAAAATATATAATGAACTCAAGAAATTAAACACCACCAAACCAAATAACCCAATTGAGAAATGGGGCTCAGAACTAAACAGAGAATTCTCAACAGAGGAATATCAAATGGCTGAGAAACACTTAAAGAAATGCTCAACGTCCTTAGTCATCAGGGAAATGCAAATCAAAACAACTCTAAGATTCCATCTTGCACCCATCAGAATGGCTAAGATCAAAAATTTAAGCGATAAATATCTTATTTGTGAAATTTAGATTTTTTTTAAAGAAGACACATTCAATTAAGTGTTTTATAATTTGCCTTTATGATTGAAGTAAGCCATTGTTCTGGGCCAAAATTTAGATTAAAAAAGTCATATGTCTGGGTTATGAATTTGGGAACAGTTTTATCTGGGCATTCATTTTTGGAAGCTTTGTATGAATGTAAGATTCACCAGTCAGTGTGTTTGTCGACCGTAACCATGATGAATCCAGAAGAGCGGAACTGGGCTGCTTCAGAGTGTGAAGGGCATGGCTCCCAAGTGTCAGGTACAGAGCCTGGAGCCACACCAATTGAGAAATGTGTTCATTTATTTTATAAAGCTGCTTCCTTCAAATTAATTTGAAACATAAAGGAAATCTTATTTCTGTTTACCATTTTTGTTTAGAGAACGCTAATTAATTAATTATTGCAGTGTCTCATGTATTCCAAGGATGACCCTAAACTTCTTTTTATATGATTTAATGTTTATGTGATTTCAAGTGCGTATAATATACTATGAACACAGACATACACACCCAATAATCACTCACCTCCCCCTCCAATTCCTTCAACCCTCCTTCTTCCTCCTCCTCTTCTTCTAGTACTCTTCTAACTGTTGATTGTTTTTCTGTTCAGCTCTTGTGCAGGGAGCTACAGTTACTGTGCGTTCATGATTACACTCGCTTTGTCTCAGGGCTCCTATCATTCTCCAGCTCGTAAATCCTCTACACTCCCTTTTCTGTAATGTTCCTTGGGTCATGGAGGGCATGGCATCAATGTCCTGTTTAGGCTCATTTTATTTTGTTCTGTTTTGCATGGTTTTCAGGGCATGGTAAGAGGATGTCCTAGGAAACTTATTCTCATTTTCCTTGTTAAATCTCTTAATTATTATCTTTATAATCGTTTTTAAATCTTATTATTTGAATCAAGCAAATGGTAATATACTTGGGTATATTGGGTCAATACAATGCTAACAATGGCCTCTTATAACTATCTCATCTGTTCATGTTCCTCAGACACTTACTCCACATGGTTATAAAGAGCCACGGTGAACAAACATAAACATTTACTCTCAGAAAGCCATTTGAACTCTTTATTGATTGAAAAGCAAATCACTCAGTCTTTCTTTGATTATTATTATTTAATGTTTATTGAATCCATACACATCTCATGGTAAGAGACAGAAAAAGTGCTTTAATGTGAAGTGCTACAGATTTTATTATTTCTTGTTTGCACTTGTCATATGTCTAATATTTTTGACTCTTCATTTCTCAGAGTTCTATGTTCAGAACACACCTCAACATTCAAAATGTTCTGCCTTTCTGTTTCTGGTTGGTATTTGATGCTAATGCTTACTGTCCAGAAATCCTGCCATTTGTAATAGCCCCTCTCTCCCATGAGGAACTTTTGCTACTTGTGCTGCCATAGGTTGCAGACAGATGCTAACATCTTCATCCAAATATTTCAAAGTGGCAGTTGCTGATTTTGGTGGTTCCCAAGCTCCCAGTTTTGGGAACACACATGTGTATCAGAAGTGCTTTGCCTTAAGTTCCCCTGAAACCCTCTTTTGCTGTCTTTGAAATCCTCAAGCTTTGCATCACTTCAGTTCCTTCAGACAATACACAAATACCTTCTTTCTGCCTCTTCATTTTCTTCTGAAGCCAATTCCTACAATCTTTCATTCGGCAATTCTTCTGGATTTTACAAGACAAACCATTGAGAACATCTTTTTTTCCAACCCCTCAGATATAGGTATTGCTGGATCTGAGTTTCCATTTTTCCCCTTCTCTTCCTCAAGTTTGTTGCCTTAAAATTGCGAGAAAAATGAAACAAAATAAAAAAATACCTAGAAAAGTGATCTAGAAAAATGAAACTCTAATCAAGTATTTAACCCAAAGGCCGACTATACCTCCAACCTTAACCAATTTAAAAACATCTTTCTGACTTCATAGAATTCTTATCTAAATAAGGACTGTACTTTTTAAAATTCAAAATATAAAGGAACACAGGCAGACAGGCAGACACACACACACACACACACACACACACACACACACACACACACACACACTCACCCGAAGAGTGATGGCTTTAGTGTAATATTTCCCCCAATTGTCAATATATTGTTGAATTATCATCATATAAGAGTATTCAGTGGAGGGAAATTGCCTTTGGACCTAGGTGTACACAAAATCCTACTGTTATTGTTGAGTATGGAGGTACTGAAAGTGACACTATGATTTCCAGGTCTTGCATTCAGAATAAGAAACTGAACTAGGCATACATGGGTCATAGTAGAAGCAATTAGTAGATTTAAAAAAGAGCACTTCTAAGGAAAAAGTGGACCAGAGCAGGAAAAAGCTCAATGGCCCTAGACCACAAAGGTTAGGAGTTTTTATGTATCATTGCAGAGTGCTGGTCTTTGCTTACTTTTCCTTATTACACAATTTTCCATATGTCTTTTGGCTGTTACAGATCCACATTGGTGGAGAGGGTTTTCAAAACTTTCTCTGTTAACTCTCTTTTTTCATATGCCAACCTTTAAAAAAATCTGTGTGTGGGGGCTTGTGTGTCTAGTGCATGTGTTTGTATGTGTGTGTGTTGTGCATGTGTGCTTACAGGTGTACACTCACTTGTACAAGTGAATGTGGAGGCTGGAAGTTGAAATTAGGTATTCTCTGGCACCGTTATCTATCTTGTTTTTTTGAGATAGGGTTACTCAATGAACCGAGAGCCAATTGGTTGGCAAGACTGGCTGGCCAGTGAGCTCCAGGGGTTGACTCTTCCACTCCATTACTGTGTGCATAGTTACTCAGTGTTTAGACGTTCACTAGTTCTCTGAATCCAGCTCTTCCTGTTTGGGTTGACAGACATTTTTCAGACTGAGCTGTTTCTCTAGTCCTCATATGCTAATCTTAATGTCTCAATCTCACCCTTCTCACCTGCACACTACAACCTTCTGCTTCATAGTTTGCTAAAATGAGTAAGCGTGGGAGATCATTTTTAGTTATGTGTTCTTCACATAGCACTGCTAGGTTAGGCTAGAATCTCAGTTATCACTGTCTTGCATATTTGTGGTCTATTAGGGCCAGATTTCCCTTCTAATTGAAACAAGGCATGTGGCTTCATTCTCATAGGCCTACTCACTGATCAGATTCCTTGAGTGTTATCAGTTTTGCAAAAAGAAATAAGCAAAATGGAATCAGTAATGCTCTTCTAGTCAGAGATGGAAATGACCTGAACCTTCTTCCCTACATTTTCTCTGGATAACATCCAAATCTATTATGCCCCATTTCTCTCATGGGATCAAGAGACGTGAAAGCCGTCAGTAGATGGAGATAAATGGGTTGTGGTGGGAAAATAATGAAATTAGTTGTCAATGTTAACATTTTTTTTTCTCTAAAGTTCCAGTAAGTTGCTTGAAATGCAGGACTGGCATCTGGGAGAGAAGTTGAGGAGTAGGTTTAGATGCCATTTGCAGTGACGTTTAGTCCCATGGGGAGGGTGACTGTGTATTAAAAAAGCACTTGGGGACAGCGTGGCTGGGAGTAGATCCATCCAGCTCTATCGCCTTTCCTTCACTCTACTATGCACGAGTGAGCTATAATGCTCATGAGCCACAGTTTTCTGGTCTCTCAAGTGGTGTTTGTCTTAGGTTATCCTTAAGTTCTTTTGTAGGAGGAAAGTTCTGTCTCAAGAAATCAGTTAAGGTAAAAGACAGAGACAAAATACAGATAACTTGTAAGTACACAGCAGAATTGAGACTTGAGGCAAATTTTAAAGCAGAGAGCAACTTAAGAATGTGCATATTTGAATGAGATTATTTGTTCTTGATTAACACATGAACTTTTTTCTTTCCCACCTGATGGGTATTAGGGACCAATTTCCATTAAAATTTCCTCTTAACAAGGTAAAATGCAGTACTCTAAGGAGATTACAATAACTGAAACTAA
This sequence comes from Acomys russatus, assembly GCF_903995435.1. Lineage (NCBI taxonomy): Eukaryota > Metazoa > Chordata > Mammalia > Rodentia > Muridae > Acomys > Acomys russatus. The sequence goes on along the minus strand of NC_067138.1, from coordinate 47,060,246 downwards.
TGATGGCTTAAGCATCAAAAATTAGTGTAAAATGAGTGAATTTTAGGGATGCTACTTCTATAATAAAATAGCAACTGATTACAACCTGAATGTGGCATGAGAGAATCAAAGTCAATTGGTTCCAAGACTGCCTATCTGTGAGATGCTGTAATTGGAGATGCCAAAGAAGAGCAAATGGAAATTAATGAGTTCTAATCACATGGGTGTCTTTATGAGGGGCCAAAGCACTTTACAGGCATGAAATTAATCCTTATTATGTTTTTAAGAGGCCAGCTAAGAGAAAATATACTATTTTCAGTTAGATTTGCACAGCCAGTGTTTATAGGGGATGCACATGGCACACTCAAAGGCAGTTAAACACTACCATTAAAAATATATGCTTTGCCATCAAAGGTCCCGCATCTAACCCCCAAAGTACACCACTAGTCATGTTTCCCAGTTAAGTTGTTTATTTGGGCTTCAGTGTTCTTGCCTACAAAATGGGAATAAAATTCACTTTTGGTAGTTTTTAGAATTAAGTAATATGTACAAAATGCTTTTAATGTTGTCTGCTATACACCATAAACAGCATACAGTAAGGTTTAGGTACATGTAGAGGGGAAACCATCTTTCTTCATCCTCCTCTTTAGGGGTCCTTTTAGTGTGATCTGGGAGATAGTGATGTGGATTCTGGGAGAGAAGGGTTTGTGAAAATAATGTGGCCATTCATAGTGTTGGGCCCATTGCTTCATTGTTGATATAGAGCTGCTTGGCTTTTTTTATTTTTTTTATTTTTGGTACAAAGGTATTTATGAAACTTCATTGAAGAGGGCTAACTAATAAATAGCATATTTTCTTGGCTCCTTAATGTGTATTTTTAATGATAAATGGCAGCAAGAATTCAGGTAGAAAGTCAATCTGTCTATAATGTCTTTCTCTCCATGAGCAAGATCACTTAACAAAAAAAGATATAGAGAGTTTATATAAGACACAGAACTAGAAATATAGAAGCATAGATGAGTGAAGTTAGCCTCTCTACTTTATAATTTACTTCTTACCCATTATTTTACTTCTTCTTCCTTTCTTTGGTTTTATGATCAAACTGAAGGCCTGGTGCATACTGAGCGTGTGTTCTATCCCCAACTGTGCCTCTGGCTTACCGTTCCCTTAAATAAGCCTTCTACCCTCCAAAACCTTCTCCTTCCCTAGCTTGTGAAATTATAGTGTGTGTGTGTGTGTGTGTGTGTGTGTGTGTGTGTGTGTGTGTGTGTTCTGTCTATCTGTGTGCAGGAGTGTTCTTGTGCATGTAGAGACCAGAGGTCTGTGTCAGAATGTTTTCCATAATTCCTCTCCACCTCACTTTTTGAAACAAGATCTCTCATAGAACCTGGAATACACCAATTCAGCTACTCTGGCAGGTGAGCAAGGCCCAAGGACCCACCTTTCTCTGTCTCCTCAAGATCGGGATTACAGACATGTGCTGCCTGCCCTGGAGATTGAATTCTGTTTCTCCCACCTTGGTTGGCAATCAGTCTACAGACTGAGCAATATCTTCAGCCTCTGATTTATGCCTCCTTAATTCTTTAATACAGTGTCTTGCTTGAAGCATTCCAATAGTCTCTCTCATTCAGATCATCTGCCAAGGCCCTTTAGCACATGATCATTATGTGCCTTGTTTTAATTTGTGCTCATTTGTATGTTTCTTCAAAAACTCAGCTATACCCGTTTGTGTGGCATGAACCATCAAGATGATTGAGCGTTCTTTAATGAAAGGGACCATGGCTTCTCCTTCTGTTGTATCCCCTTAGGCTATCAGTCACAATGCTTGGAAATATTTATTGAGCACCCAGTGATGCTATTGACAAGACTTCCACACAACTGATAGAGCAGCAAGATGTTCAAGAGATTCCTGGGTGGCAAGCTGAGAAACGAGAGAGCAGCGGTGTGCAGGTCTGAGTCTTATCTATGTAATGAGGACTGCTTCTTCAGACAAAGCCCTAGTTTTTCTTAAGCCTTTTTAGGCATGTAGGCATTTTATGTCTTTAAGCATTTCCAGTGTCGTTTAAAGTATATTCTTATATAATTTGTGTCCCCTTTTCTCTAAGAAAGATGACCCTAATGGAAAGGTGAAAGAATGCTACAATTTATATAATAGTATTATATTTTCTTTCTAATATTCTACAATTATGGGGAGCTTTAAGATTGTCTCTGTTAGCTAACTATGCCATGTACTATAATTTTAAAAATGAATTCATTTTACCATTTTATCTTCTTGTATTATATCATCATCAAATTTTCAACAGCGGATGTGACCAGCATATGAATATCTAAAACAAATCATACATTCTTTGGCTAGTGTGGAGCACATTTAAGTTGCAGTTGTAAACTTGATATATGTATAAATTAATCTAATGTGAGAGACATGCTGGGGGACATTTGCATGTTCAAGAAAACAAAATAAATAAAATTTTTACTTTAAAAATTCTCTTTAAAACAAAGGACTATAAACTCCAGAAGAATAAAAATTTATGTAAGCTGTGAAATGTAAACTGGAGATAGTGTCTTTCCAGGAAACACTGGTACGTAATGGACAGAGTCATTCTCTGCTGTGATAAGTAGCCAGATGAGCTTCACTTCAGACAAATGACATGGGCCAGATGTCAGGCACAACACATTGAAAGTAGTTGAGCACTTTGTAGCATTTAGCGCAGTATAAATGTTGCTGTATATAGATGCAAACAGGTTTATAATAGATTTAGGTTAAAATATATTATGGAGATGCACCAATACCTTTTAGAAAGTAGCTTTTGTGTGTGTGTGTGGCTTTTTTCAAGACAGGCTTTCTCTGTGTAACAGCCCTGGCTGACCTAGAACTCACTTTGTAGACCAGGCTGGCCTCAAACTCACAGAAATCCATCTGCCTCTGCTTCCCAGGTGCTGGGATTAAAGGCATGCACTACCAATGCCTAGGGAAAGTAATTACTACAAGAGATTTTTATATTGAATCATCTTAGGCATCCACTAACAGAAGAGTGAATAAAAACAAAGTGTGTACAAACTAGGCAGGTTTTGCTTTGTTTTGTTTTTCCGCAAAGATTTTTTAATGAATATATTTTACAAGTACACTGGAAAATCATGCAATGCTGCCTGCGTTAGTTGCAAGCCTGGGCCACAAGTCTGCATACTCCTTTGCAACTGGACCTGTGAGAGAAGAACCTTTCTTCTCATCTTTATTTTTTTACTATGACCCTTTATTATTTTCAAAGTAAAGAAACACCCCATCTTTTCTCCAAAACAACTTTCATTGTCGAATTACCACTGCTGGATGGACCTTTTTCTTAGTTCTATTTTGCCTTTCTTAACTGTGGCCATCACCATATTGCCCACACCAGCTGCAGGAAGTCGGTTCAGCTGTCCTTTGAGTCCCTTTACAGAGACGATATACAAATTTTTGGCTCCTGTTTTGTCAGCACAGTGGATCACAGCTCCTATCGGAAGACCCAGGGAAATCTGGAATTTCCCTCTGGAGGACCCACCGCATCTTGGCTTCGACATCTTGAGCACCCGTAGAGTCAGAAAGCCAAACCATGGAGTTTTATCTATATCATTTTCAGGAAGATAAACAGGACTGGAGGTGAAAGAGACTGGACTTTTTGAGACCCAAGTCAGACTAAGGAAGGTAGTCATGAAGTATTTTGTCTTGTATGAGTAAGCTAGACAAAACATACATATATAGGACATGGAAGTAAAAGGGCATCTAATAAGGAACAAAAGTGGTTTAAGTGCTGGGAATGAGGGGAGCAAATGGGGCCATGAGGAGAAGGAAGGCACATATTACATGTTTCATCTCATATGTGGAATCTAGATTTAGACATTTCTATGCCTATATGTATATATACTCACGTGCACATAGGTAGACACATGATAAACAGCAGAGGAGCACTAATTTGGAACCACCATGAGGGTGTAGAGAAAGAAAATGAGTGGTGAATATGAAAAATTTCAACAATATCCATAATTTCATCACACAGATATGAAAATGGCATGATGAAACCTATTGTTTTGTATGCTAATTAAAAGGAAAGAATCTCAAGGAAGAAAAAAAAATCCCTGAAGTTAATCAAACATTTTTTCCGAGACTTCTCACTGATATTAATGTTGTCCATGTTATATGGTATATAAGAGGGGTCAAAAGAACAGAGTATCAACAGAACAAAATAATCATAGACGTAAGCAAATGTCCGACATTAAATAAATTTGATCTTTTCTCCACACATATTGGGAATTAATCATAACTAATTACAATTCAAAGGCTAATACGCAGCAAGGTTAACGGTCCCTGGGTCTCGTGAGGTTGGGGCATTCAGAGCAGGCACCTTCCCTGTAGGTGCTGCATTAAGGTAACAATCAGATAATCAGAGCACTTCAAATGAATGAGGGCTCATTTGCCTCGACGTGATTGGAGTGGCTTCTTTCATTTGCTTTCACCTTGTTGCTCTCAAGCATCATTACTTTTTGTCCTTTGTTCAGATGAACAAGGCACGAAGCCTAATATCATGCGGAAATTTCTGCACTTCCCAATTATAGCTCATTTGGAGGAAATGAGTCCTGGATTGTTTGTGAAGACCACTAGCAGTCTGTAGGGGGATATTGGAATACAGAGAGAAAATTATGTAACCAGGGCATTTTATGAATTGCTAGGGTAATTTTAAAAATCTATTTATAGACACATTTTAAAAGCCTTCAAAATATTATGCAGTAGTTCTCTGAGAAAATCTAATGCTTTATAAATAAAAAGCCAAGATAGGTGCATGCCAAGTATGAGGTCAATTTACTTTAGGTCAAGGGACATAGATATGCTAAAGCTAATAAAAGTAAATGCACCTTCATTCTTGGTGCATCATATATAATCAAAGCAAAGTCATGACCAACAAGTATCACAAAGCCATGTAGGTGAAAAATAAAATAGCAAAGATACTAGTAAATATTTACTCTCCTAGACACTGTTTCCAATCCTCATATAGTATAGAATTGGAAAATAGGCACTCACCTCATCAGGCATGGTAATTTGAGAAGTTAAAAAAAGGAAAATGTCATCTTAAGTATCTGAAGTTCTTCTTGGTATCTGTTGTTCCAAATTGCTGCCATTTAGACTTCTTCTTCTTTTTTTTTTTCATAGCTAAAGGGAGATAATAGAAATTTCTACAAAATTTATTAGTTATGAAACATGTTTTGGAATTATGTTAATAAATTGCAACAAACAAGGAAGGACATAATATACAGCCCCCCAAAACTACTCAAGTTGAGAATGGATGGTTTCCTGGAAAAACCCACTCATACCAAACCAGAGAACCTTTGATAGATCTAGGTGCAATTTATCTCTAAAATCCAAATGTCAAAAACTTATTTTTTTCTTCTAGTAGTTCTCAAAAGCAATGCCTTTGAACTGTAAACTCCTAATTGCTTTTGAGGTCCTGTGAAAAGGGTCTTATTAGCATGCTACATCCCCAACCTATCTATGAATCCTGATTTAACTCATTCACAGGAGGATTTAGGAATGAGAAGCCATTTTAAGAGCTCAGTTTGCGCACCTGGTTGAGAATTATTGTTGTGCCTTATAAGTGAAAAGGAAGCTGGCTTTAGCATGGATTGAGTAAGGTCTCTAAGAATTGTATATCTCAGAATCATGGGAAACAAAAACCTGCAGCGTTTCTATGAGAATCACGTTTAGCAATGGCTTTACAACCTTTAGTATGACTCAAACATACTTTTTTTTCCTATTATTTTTATTTATTTTTAACTTGTAGTTTTTTTCTCAAGAACCCAAGGCAGGAGATCACTCTTTTTTTTTCCTCTCTCTCTTTTTTTGAGAAACAGAAAGCTATTTTATTAACATGCTTTACATTTATAGTTCACTAGCTAATCAACATCAACATACAAAAATAAGTGCTAAATACAAACCTCTACAATATGGTCTTGTGTGAATTACAATGGTTTGTTGTAAAAACCTGCCAGTACTTATTTTAGCTGAACTTTCAGTTCTAGACTAAGGAACCACCTGGCAAGGCCTCTGCACAAACTCAGTCTAGTGGCTTTCCTGTGAAAACATTCTCAAAGCAGGAGATAAGGTGATGCTGGAGGGTGAGATACGGAACCTGTGCACAGACACAGCCCTAGACACCCTGGCCATGGGGGCAGAGCCTCCTTATACAGCGGGCCAGGCACAGTGGTGCATGGTGCTTTGGCAGCAGCTAGGGAGTGAAGTCAGGAAAGGCCTCAGTACCATGTCACAGGTCACTGAAGCCAACCTGGTGTGGCCAGCACCTTGCCTAGGCTGTGTCTTACAGGAGTTGGCAAAGCTCTCCTGAGTCCCATTACTAGCAAAAGGAAGGAAACAGAGAAACACAGGGACATAAGCGATGAGCCAATTCCTACTTTTGGATGCTCTGGATTTCCTTGGCATTCTGGTCACACCATAGAGACAGTTTCCTTTGAGAGGTGCAAGAACTTGCAGAGGCATCAGTCGACTTATGTTATAAAACCCTACCAATCAAATGCTGTTCTCAAGCACAGACTTGTTAAAGCAATTCCTCTTTTCTAAGAGTGTTTGTCATTGCTCACTGATATTTGGTCGCAAGAAACAAATGTCAAGGCAGGCTGGGGTCTGGGACAGGGGTCAGGGCAGGAGGGTATGGCTCCCACTCACCAGAGCCTCTGGCCGAGGGGGTGCATGCTTTCTCAGTTTGAGAGAAGTGGAAGACTTCTTTGGTTCTTGGGCAAACAACTTTATTATCTTGAAGAATAGAAAGCAGAAACTTGTAGCCGTAGCCGTAGCCATTAGACATCTTCATAGGTGAGTTGTTATCATTCTTCATGTAACCAGAGATCTTGCAGACCAGGCGGGAGTTGGCACAGTGAGCCATGGGCAGAGGCTGTGCCTGTTTGTTCATACAACGGCTGCACACAGGGCAGCCAGGACTCTTGGAGCTGCCATCCTCCTTGTAGCACTGTGGTGTCTTTATTGCCGAGAGCCCAGCCTGCAGGGTGAGGGTAAAGACAGAGCTGTTCCCCAGCGGGTGCAGTCGGTAGTTATCATATTGGAACTGCTGGATCAGCAATTGCCACCGGGCTGTGCCCAGTAGGTCCTTGTACGGGGAGATGTGTGTGTGTGTGTCTGGCGGGAAGGCCAGCATACCCATGAACTGGCGGACCTCGTCCAGCTGGCTCCCCTCAGTCGGACTGAAGTGCTTTCTTGCATGTCTCATAGCATCCAGGCATTTGTTCTGCCGGACAAGTTCAATGAACTGAATCCTGAGGCTGAACTCCAAGCATCTCTTCATCTTCCAGAGCCGAGACTTGTTATCATGGCACCAGGCAAGGCAGGTGGCTGTCTCATGCCTCTCCAAGGACTCCTCCACTTCCTTGCCTGTCAGGAACATCTCAGTATTCACAAAGTCCTCAATGCCACTCTGGCGAGCCAGCTTCACGGCCGTGTTGTAGTAGCCACAGCGCAGCGAATGCTCCACCATCATGTGGTCCATACACTTCCGCTTCCACATGCTGGCTGCTGCTGCCGGGTCACTGCTGGGTTCCTTGAGGTGCTCCATCCTCTGTTTGCAGAGCTAGGCACTCTCATCCTAAGCCTGGATGGACTCTACTGCCTTCCTCTTGAGGACACTCAGCTTCTCCACCACACCATCCGGTAGGCTGCCCACAGCTGGGCAACTACTCAAGGTCATCTCAAGCTCTGCTGCCAACACGGTGACGTGGCTGGTCTCTGGATCAATGTTTTTCTGAGCAGCTCGGAAGCATGTCTCATAGGGCACCTCGAGAGGCCGATACTCCTGCACCTTCAGGCTCATGGACAGCTGGCCTGCTGACTCCTGCACCGCCATCTTGAACAGGCTGGGCAGCAGGAGATCTCTTTATCCCTGAGGTATCTTCTACTTCTTCTTCTTCTTCTTCTTCTTCTTCTTCTTCTTCTTCTTCTTCTTCTTCTTCTTCTTCTTCTTCTTCTTCTTCTTCTTCTTCTTCTTCTTCTTCTTCTTCTCTTCTCCTCCTCCTCCTCCTCCTCCTCCTCCTCCTCCTCCTCCTCCTCCTCCTCCCTCTCCTTCTCTTCCTGCTTCTTCAAGATTTATCATGTCTGCCTGAAGGCCAGAAGAGGGCAACAGATCTCATTATAAATGGCTGTGAGCCACCATGTATTTTCTGGGAATTGAACTACGGACTTCTGGAAGAGCAGCCAGTATTCTTAACCTCTGAGCCACCTCTCCAGCCCAGTGTTTCTTCTTTTCATGGGTCATCTAGTGAGATGTTTAGCATGTTCAAGGATTCTCTGGGGATGGGATTATTGCTGTAGCTATTTTTGACTTTTATTTCCAGCTTTGACATTCTCAGTGCCTTCCTTTCAAGTTGCTTCTTGCGTCTGAAACCCTCTCTAATTTGTAATGTAATGTTGTAAAGTTCCTACCTCTTTGCTGCAAGACGTATCAGCAAGTGTAGTTGACACAAGTGAAGTGCTGTGATTCACAAACAACTTATATTTTTATCAGATCACCCTACCTTTGTCATTTCCTTGCTGGTGTCTGGCTCTAAGGAAGTTTTATGGGTTATCTTGTCTTTTGGATGCTCAGTGGTTTCACATTCAACCTTCCATGTAGCTACGGCCCTCCACATTTCCATATATTTTTTCCACCTTCCACATTACCAAATAACTATTTAGTTCTTAACTTTCCACTTGGTTCATGAATAGGCTATTTATCTATGCCATGTTTAATATCTATTTATTGCCAATAAATTATCAAATATTCTACTTTGATAAATATGAACTTCTCAGCATACAGAAAAAATTTATACAATCTCTCCATTATACAATGTTAATATAGCTATTCATTTAGTTTACTATTTTGAGACTTTTATAATGAGCACAATATATACATCATCGTCTACTCATCCTATATTCACCACTCATTACTTCAACAATTCATGGCCTCCTCTTTTGTAATTATTTAGCTACATGTGTGTGTCTATGTGAACATGTCTAAAAATCTACTAAGTTCAACTAGTAAATATGTTTAGGGCTGACCATTCAGGATTTCTCATTCTGTCAGGGAGCTCATCTGTTACTGTTATTTTTATAAAACTGTATTTGTTTCTCAGTTTCTCTCTTAACCTGGCCCTCACATAAATAATTGAGACTCTTTTATATTTGCTTAATAATAAGATTCACAGCATACTAATTGAGCAGTTATTTCTCTGTTCTTAACTCTCTAAGCTAATCTCGTTTCCTCTAGTGTACATCCCAGAGACGCTTGTACTTTGTAGCTTTCATGCTCCAGCTCCTTTGATACCTCTTTGACTTCTTCTGTGGCTCAGTCCCCTGCTTCCTCTTCTAACTCCTCTTCCCCTGCCTGGCAGGAAGTCCAGTCCTATTCTCTCCTTTGCTCAATGATTGGCTGTAAGATGCTTTATTGGTGTATCAGGGGCAATTGGGGAGCAGTGTTTATGCAACATTGAAACAGAAAAATCTCAGAACAAGGATTGTAACCAGATATAGAGGGTACATAAATCAGCATTTGAATTACACAATAACCTTACAATCATTCCTGAAGAAAACAGGTTGTGTCTCCCTCATCAGTCATCGACTACTTGTTGCTCTTCATCTAAGCATGGGACCTTGTGAAAAATTCTTATACCTTCAAGGTCATTGTGCAGATCTAGTGCAAACAGTCAGATTGTTGTGATTTTATGGGTGTACCATGCCTGTTGTGTCTATAAATTACTGTCTTTTAGCACAAATCCTGGTCTCAGGCTCTTACAATCTTTCTGTTCTCTATTCTCTATTCTGTGATGTCTTCTGAGCCTTAATTGTAGGTATTTTGTTGTAGATGTACTTCTTGGGGATGGGTACTCTACATCACTTATTCTCAGAATTCTTGCCAATTGTTACTCTCTGGAGTAGCCTCTGTCTATTGTGACAAAAACAAAAACAAAAGACAATAAGAAGCAACTCTGATGATGTATGATAGCTACACTAACCTATGGCTATATATAGATGAATATTCAAAATACAATTAGAAACTATACTGATTTAGGTAAGGGGGAATTTTGCCAATCACTAGCATAATTTCTTTCTCTAGTGTGCAATGTTAAGTAATCATATAATTATTTAACCATTGTGCAATGAAAACTAATTACTGATTTCCGTTTTCTTTTACTTTTCATTATAGTTCTCAAGAATAAATAGCAAATTATTTGATATAGAAATATCAAACTTCAGAGGGCATGAGAATAATCTACAGTTTGCTGAGCTGTGATTTCTGCCAAATATTTTTATTCAATTGCTTAGCAATAAAACTTTCTTTTATTCTTTGTAATCTTTAAATTCCCCCTCCTGTCTCTGCCTCGGAGCACCGTCCTCCCAGCGTTTCTCTTGCAGCCCCCTCTCTGTCTGTCTCCTCTAAGCCACCAGCCAAGGCTAGCAATTCTGGAAGTGAGTCTGAAGATTCACGCCAAAAAGTAGACTGAAAGCCTGAGGAGTGCCTCAGTGAGTCTGCCTGGGCATATAGAATAGTCTTTGTAACAGTGAAGAGCAGCTTGTGGCATAAACACATGCACCAGCATGCACACAGACATGAACACATATCAACACAAGCAGACACACACACACACACACACACACACACACACACACACACACACACAGCACCACCAAGCTGTCCTGTCCTTGGAAATATCACAATTCAATGTTTTAATGAAAAAATGATGTCTGGCTATGGGCTTGAGAGATGGCTGTTCTTCTAGAGGACTCAAGTCTAGTTCTTAGGGCTCACATTTGGTGGCATATAACCACTTATAACAGCAGCTACAAATGATAGGATACCCTCTCAAAGGCACCTGACCCATGTGGCACCCACAGACAGAAACACAGACCAAAAAACAAAACAAAACAAAACAAACAAACAAACAAACAAAAAACAGCGAAATACTCCAAGAAAAGCATCTCCTTTTAGAATGTGTGTCTTAACATTTATCTGACACCATGAGTCCCTCAGGCCATCAGTGTTGAGTCTGGCTTGGTAACTATGCTCTTCAACTTGGGCACACATTGGGTTCCTTTGAGGACTTGCTAGATAAAGTGTCCACTGCTGGACACTCAGATTTCTGGTTGAGTATGTGTAGATGGGCCTAGTAACCTGTATTTCTAACAAGTCTTGAATATTACTGTTGAGTCAAGGAACACGTGTGTTGTGTATGATTGTGTTCTAGGAGATATTAGCCAATGTCTGGGACCACTTCTGGTTGTTAGCCTGGGGAAGCACTAGTAACACCTCACCAAAGATGCCAAAGATGACAGTGTAAGAATGTTTCTCACAACACTTAAAGAAATGCTCAACCTCCTTAGTCATCAGGGAAATGCAAATCAAAACAGCTCTGAGATTCCATCTTACACCCATCAGAATGGCTAAGATCAAAAATTCAAGTGACACCACATGCTGGCAAGTATGTGGGGAGAGAGGAACACTCCTTCATTGCTGCTGGGAATGCAAACTAGTACAGCCACTTTGGAAATCTATCTGGTGCTATCTCAGAAAAATGGGAATAGGGCTTCCTCAAGACCCAGCTATTCCACTCCTTGGAATATACCCAGAAGATGCTCCAGCACACAACAAGAACATTTGCTCAACCATGTTCATAGCAGCCTTATTCATAATAGCCAGAACATGGAAACAGCCTAAGTGTCCCTCAGTAGAAGAGTGGATAAAGAAACTGTGGTACATATACACTATGGAATACTACTCAGCTATTAAAAACAAGGAATTCCAGAAATTTGTGGATAAATGGATTGAGCTAGAAATGATCATAATGAGTGAGTTAACCCAGAAGCAGAAAGAATCAAATGGTATATACTCACTTATATCTGCATACTAGCCCAAGGGGCATGTCCCACGAAAGCCTTCACTTACCAGGAAACTGGGACAGAGAGGAGGACATCCTATTGGGACTCTAAATGAGAAACCCATGGGAGAATAGCAAAATCAAAGGATCCAGAGGGTCCTAGAAACCTACAAGAGGAACATTATGATAGGCAGATTTGGGCCCAGGGGTCCAGCTCAAACTAAGGCACCAGCCAAGGACAATACAGGAGGTCAACTTTAAACCCCTACCCAGATCTAGCCAATGGTCAGAATATTCTCCACAGTTGAGTGGAGAATGGGATATGACTTTCTCATGTACTCTGGTGCCTCACATTTGACCATGTCCCCTGGAGGGGGAGACCTGGTGGCACTCAGAGGAAGGACAGCAGGTTGCCAAGAAGAGACTTGATACCCTATGAGCATATACAGGGGGAGGTAATCCCCCTCAGGAATGGTCATAGGGGAGGGGAATAATGGGAAAATGGGGGGGGGGGGAGGGAAGAATGGGAGGATACAAGGGATGGGATAAACATTGAGATGTAACAAGAATAAATTAATAATAATAATAAAAAGAATGTTTCTCACAGCCAGGGCTTACCCAACTAGTAATTTGTATAATTTAATAGGACTGACTTTAGGAGCTGCTGGATTAGTGGCATTTGGGAGGCAGATGGCATGAAAGATGTGATAGTCACCTATCCACAGGTACAAATAGACAGCAGGAAGTTTGGCTTCATGTGAAAAGGGTAGTTAAGGGGGATTTGTGGGAGGCATTTTGTAAAAGGAATAACTTCACACCACTAACAAGCCACTCATTTCCCATCATGCTCTCTATCCTGAAGAACTTACCTGAATCAAATGATCCCTTTGAAACACATGGAAACTATACTCTGCATGGGAGTTAGAGTGGAAAGAAATAGCTATGCTAATTCTACCTTAACCAAGGCTTCTTATTTTGTTTAATTAAGTTTCAGGCAAAAAGGAGGTAGATGAAATTATACCATTGAATGGATGGCAAAAATGCTATAAATAACTGATTTGGAGGGAGAACACAGGTAATGACAGGTGAAATTAAGCAGCTTAGCTAATTACAAAGTCTTCTCTGTAAGGCTATAGGTACACTGATATTTAGACACTCTTATGCAGCAATCTCACACACTTTCTGCCTAAGGTATAAACAGAATAAGCATTTTTCTTGGTGTCTGCTATATTCATAGCAGTCAAATAATTCTATTAATTCCAAGGGTGGGAAAATGAAGGTTAGAAATCTGACAGGTGATAATTCTTTCTGAGACTAGAGAAAATACTTAGTTGCTGTAAGTTATAGCTGGCAGTGCAAATGAAGGCAAGCATGTATTACACAGGCTGTGTCAACAAGGTCTTAGCAGTAATAACAGAACTGAGCAAACACCAAATAATCTATTTATGGAACCTTGTACAGACGCTCAGATGCTCAACAGCTTAATGTTTAGCAGGGTCAAATCACATTAAAAAAATTTGATAACAATCTTCTAACTTCAAAACAAACAATTAGCCAAATGTACATTGATTTTCATTCCCCTATTTGTCATTCCTTAAGGGAAGGCTAGTGAGATAGAATCCTTGGAGAAGAAAGGCAGATAGAAGGACAAAGCCTCATGTGAGGATTCTACCTTGTTCTCACTTGGTTGTATTATTTTTCATGTTTACCCATATCAACCTGTTAGAAATCTTTTATACATGCCAAAGAAGATAAGTAACAAGGATGACCCAAGAGAGGATGCTTTAATCTCACTCAGAAGGGGAAATAGACAGTGGAAATAGTTGAAGAGAAGGAACAAAGTGGGAGAGGGAGTGCAGAGAGAAATGAAGGTGGAGACAAAATCTGAAGAGGGTGGGGGCAGGAGGACAGAGGGCCTGCAGAGAGAAGAGAAAATACGGGTGGGACATCTCTGTGACAAGTTGGAGACCTAAGACAGGGAAGGCTTCTGGGAGGATATGGGGGCGACTCTAGCTGAGACTCCTAGTAGCAGGGTTCATGGAGACTGAAGAGGACCCCTCTAACTAGACAGGACCCCTAGTGGAGGGAGGTGAACACCAACTCATCCACCAAAACTTTGACCCAAAATTTACCCTGCTTACAAGATGTGCAAAGAAAAAAGATAGAACAGAGATTGAGGGAATGTCCAACCAGTGCTTGGCCCAGCCTGAGACTCACCTCATGGGAGAGAGCCAACTCTTGGCACTATTAATGATATTCTGTTATGCTCACAGACAGGAGCCTGGAATTTGCTATCTTTAAGAGTCATCTGGGAAGAGAGAACCTCCAATGAGAAAATGTCCCCATGAGACTGGCATGTAAGCAAGCCTCTGGGGCATTGTTTTTGACTGATGATTGATGGGGAAGGTCCCAGCCCACTGTGGGCAGTGCCATGTTTGAGGTATATAAGAAAGCAAACTGAGCAAATCATATGCAGTGAGCAGTAAGCAGTTCCACTCCATGCCTCTGTTTCAGTTCCTGCCCAACTTTCCTCTGTGATGAACTGTGACCTTCCTTCATGAGTTGGTTTTCAATGTTTTAGCCCAGCAATAGAAGCCTAAGTAGGACAGGAACTAAAGGGGGAAAGGCTTTTCTTGGTTTGTGGTTCAGAGGAATGTGCATCATGGCAGGGACAGTATGGCAACTGAGCAGGAAGCCGGGAAAGGAGAAGACACTGTTGTGATGGTTTTCTTTAGCTGGCGTTATTCTGTCAGACGCCCCAACCCACATGATCACGTCAAATACATTTAGGACAGGCTTCATTCCTTAGTCAGTCTTTGGAACTACCCCTAAGTACATGCCCAGAAATATGCTGCCTATGTGATTCCAAATCTATAAATTTCACACTTAGTGCCATTTTTTCTATGTGTCTAAATCACGTATAATGATTAGACCACCATTATAGTATCATAAATAATATTTCCACGGCTCTAAATATCATTGTCTATTAGTCTCTACCTAACATTTCCACCTTATTTCTAGAGCAATGCTTGTTTTTACTCTAGTTATGAACATAACTTTTACACTTAGTGACTATTACAGAAAATCATTAAAGGGAGGTAAAAACCAGCTTTAATTCTGATACCTGGAAAGACATGCATATATGAACATTTTTGGTACATATTTTTTAACCTATGTTTTATTCCCAAAACATACATTAATCCATGAAAATGTGATGGTAGAGGAGCTGAAAAGGAGAGTAAGATTGTATTAATTATTCCAATTCTCTAACAAAGCTAATGCTACAGTAAGAGTCCAGTTACTCCTCAATTTCTGTTTCCACTAACTTTAGTCATAGTGGGCAAAGACAGTTATATTTTAGTTTCATATATTTCTACCACATCAAAACAATTTCACTATGTTTCTGTGAGTTTGAACTTAAAAAATTATTTTTATTTTATTATTTATTATTATTTTATTTTTACATATACATTTATATTATTACACATATATACAATATTCAATATATTACCTATAGCAAGAAGAACCATGACACAATCAGGGATTATATAAATGTTACATTCTTAGTGTTTTGACTATTTGTATTTGACACCTTAAAGAAGACATCTTTTCTATCTTGGTGAGTCTAACTTTCTGAATGTAAATCAATCTCCATCACATATTGCCATTATCAACTTAAAACACCTATCTAGACCTAAAAACATCTTAACTCCTAAACAACTAGGCTTCATTGTAAAACTAAGCTACCTGGTATTCAACTCCATCAGAGACTGAATAAACTTGATTACCTGAGTATGCCAGTAGTGCAGGTTAGTAGCTTTCCAAATGAAAAGATGACAGAGACAGTTTTGTGCCTGAATAGTCACCCAACACTCTCTATAATGTTGGAGCAGTTCCTGCCTCACATATATGTCTGACAGATATATTGGGCCAGAAAGCTGAAGAATATGCTTCGAACTTGTTTTTTAATAAAAGTTTTTGTATATGTGTTTGGGTGAGTGTATGACGTGTGTGTGTGTTTGCCATGTGATTGTATATGCCCATGGAAGCCAGAAGACTGTAACAGAGTACTTGAAGCTGGAGTTATAGGCAGTTATGATTGACAGCCATGGGTACGGTGATCAAACTCAGGTCCTTCAGAGGAAGAGTTTACGGACTTAATGGCTGAGCCATCTCTCTATATCAGTAATGATCTTTTTATTTTTTTGGACTCACTTTGGAGACCAGGGTGGCCTCGATCTCACAGAGATCCAGTGTCTCTGCCTCCCCAAGTGCTGAAATTACAGGCATGTGCCACCACACCAGGCGAGTAATGGTCTTTTAAAAAAAAGATTTATTTAGTATGTGTACAGTATTCTGGCTGCATGTGTGCCTGTAAGCCAGAAGAGGGCATCACATCGCATTATAAGTGGTTGTGAGCCACCATGTGGTTGCTGGGAATTGAGCTCATGACCTCTGGAAGATCAGTCAGTGCTCCTAACCTCTGGGCCATCTCTCCAGCCCCCAGTAATGATTCTTAATAGTTTATTTTGTGGAAGCATTTTGATTATATGGCCATTAGCCTATTATTTGATAGTGAGTTTCTATTATTTTATATAAATTACCAATATTACTACATTATAAACATTAATGCATTAAAATGCATGTTGGATTAGTTCCACATAATATTGATTCTCCCAACTAGAATTAGAGGTCAGATGTTATGAATCTTATTTTTGCTGATTTTTAAAAAAATTTTATTAGTTAATTCATGGTAGGGGACTTGTGTCAGCAACATAAAAAGAGATGTGTATTTTTCATTCTTTCTGAAAAGGTCTAAATGTATTTTAAAATTTATTGAATTATTTTTGAATAAATAAAAATCAAGAGAAAATATAAATAGTGTTGTATGTTACTATTATTTTTGTTTTTATGCTTTAACTTTATACAATTCTTCAAATGCCTTTTTTTGAAATAGCAAATGGCATGGGAAAACCCTTCATGTTTTCAAGTGATATGTTAATAGTAATTACTAACTAGTCAGTTATTCTTTAACTTTTATATGCCAGGTATTGTCCTGTAAGCTGAATTTTTAAAAACTTTTAAATTTACTATGTTTAATTGCAAGGAAAATTGGATAAGCAGGATCCTTGAGTATACCAACTAGCCAAACATTTGCCGCATATGGCAATAAGGAGGTGAGCAGACAATAATCTTGTCCTCATAGGCAGGAGGTGCAGTGGTGGAGTGTGGGAAACAGGGAGCAAGAGTCACCTTTTCAATGGAGAGTTGGCAGGGAACCTCAGCAGGGAAAGCAGTGGTGCTGTCTCCGAGGTGATGTGGGTTTTGCTCAGGGTGGGACTTCCAGTGTTGGTTTTGAGATAAAATTAAAAAAAAAAAAAAAAAAAAAAAAAGAAAATACAGACACTAAGAGATGGCAATATCTCTGAGGATATCAACAAAAGCTGTATGCATCACTGACTTTATGAAATGAATCTTTGTTAGTTGACATCCTTTCCTATTAAGCTTAATTAGTAGATATTTGTATACTTAATGGCACAATAAATGAAAGTGCTTTTGAGGTAGTTATATTTTCATATATTTACCTCCGACAGGGGAAGCGGGCTCCTCCTTCCCCACCATCTGACCACAGCCTATCAAATCTCATCAGGTTAGCCTGCATCTCCTTCCTCTGTGTGTCTGCAGGGCCTCTCTGCCAAGAGGAAGTGATCAAATTGGGAGCACCAGAGTTCATGCCAGAGGCAGGTCCAGCTCCTTTCACATCTGTGGAGAATGAGCTGTTAGTTATATCTAGAGCTCTAGGTTCTCTGTATGCATTGTCCTTGGTTCATGCATCAGTTTGTGTAGTACTCCCTGGGTCTGGATGCAGGGCCTTGATGGGGTTCCTGACTCCTCCAGGTCCTTCCATCCTCCTACTTTTCCATATAACTCTCAGCGCTCAGCCCAGAGTCTGGCTTCCAGTCCCAACATCTGTCCTAATCCCTGGCTGGGTAGAGTCTCTCAGAGGACATCTATGTTGGGCTAACATTCTCTACTTTTGAAGTAAAGTTCTGACTATGGCTACTGGAAGCTCAGCGTTCCTGCATCTGTCTAGGTGTTGTGGCCCCATCATTTGGAGATACTAGCTAGCATTTGGTGGGTACCCCTAATCTTGCATTTCTCAACAATCATGACCACTTCTTAAAATATCCATTTTAGGAGTGCAGTGTTTCAAGTTGCGATACAAAATTTACCCAGAACTATAGGTTTCCTGTGCTTTTTTTTTTTTTAGTTAGTCAGAAGCTATAGTTTGCCAAGGTAGGCATGTGAGAGTTGGTGAGACAGCTCAGTAGGTAACAATGCTTGTTGTCAAACCTGACATTATGAGTCCAAATGCAGAAACCACCTGTTGGAGGAGGGGCCTGACTTTCTGCACACATAAAAATAAACAAATAAATAACAAATGTGAAATTTTAAAAAATTCCAACATTAACACTACACACACTCACACCCACAAAACTTTATTATAATTATTGCACACCAAATAGCTTAAGTATCCCAAACACATTATCAATGAATAATTTTACACAACCATATTATGAATAATGCTCAAATCTGTAAGAATTGAAAACATTCAGAATCTCTTGTACACTTCCTTAATGCTTTCAAATAAGCCTTAGGTAGTTGTTTTGGACTGTTCAGTTGCCATGCCCTCACATTAGGACCTGTTGGTTTTTATATTTGCAAAATATAATTAATCCCATTTTGCTCTGGTGAAATTTCTAAACTTCCTTGGTAACTTCCAGATTCCCCATGCAATTTTCCAACTGTCCTGTTTATTGTCAGCATATCTTCTATTGCTAATTTGCTGGCTCTAATCTGGCATAAGTAACTGTGACATAACTAAGACTGTGAAAAAAGTCACTTGGAATTGGAAGATCAGAGTGGTTTCTTCATTAGTAAAGAGCTAATACCCATGCACACATATACATAATGCATGCATACATACATATATACATACACAGATGATACATAGATAGTTAATATGCAAATAACCTAAAGACTTTTAAAGTACTGACTCTGCTTAAATGTTGACCAAGTAAAGTATGTTTCTCACTCACTGAGTCTTTCGTTTAAAGGTAAATGTCAACCAAAGCTGAATTTTATAGAAGGCACAGAAAGAGCTTTTGTGCTTTTCCTTCATTCCGTCAACCTAATATGGTATTCCTTCACCATAAATTGCACCAATTGCAGTTGTTGTGCATAAATCCCCTGAGATCCTTGCTTTCCAGGATCATCTGAACCCCGTCCCATGAAATTATGACTATCAGCTCTCACTTTAACCAAAACTTTTCCCAATGTAGGGATCAGAGGAAGCCAGAGTGAGTGATGTCGTAAGAGAATATGTGTTGTTGGCATGGGCCAGGCCATATGCAGCACTCCGTTGCCTCAGCCCCATGGGAGTAGCAAAGGTTTTCTCAGGGGTGTGAGTGTAAATAATTGACTAGTGTGTATAAAAACTAGCAACTGGCACTTTGTGCTCCTGGATGTCTACAGCCCGAGACGGTTCACCTACAGAGACCTCTTATGAAGACCAACTAACACCTTCCCACTGTGCTGTACATAATAAGCATGCTGAGGTTCTGGCTTGCTGTGGTAGCAATTCAGCGTACCACTCTATCAAAGTGCACACTCATCTGATTCCAGTTTTCCTGTCTATGTGTCTCTGTGTTGGCCCTTTCTTCATTCTCTTGTTGCCACATGATAAAATTCAAAGTTCCAGGACCCAAGCCACTTGAGATATGGCACCTCACTGTTTTTGACTCTCTCTTTCTCCCTCCTTCCTACCTTCTTCTTTCATTCCCTCCCTCCTGCCCTCCCCTTTTCTTTCTTTTATTCTCTCTCTCTTTCTCTTTTATTTTTTTCTTAAGAAAAACAAAACTAAAATGAATGTCAGGGTCAAATACCTCATTTTTAGAATGCATGTCATATGTTAAGCACGAATTAGTCATGTGGCAGAAGTAGGAATGCCATATGTTTGGCCAGAGTCGCAGATTATCTTTGAAGTAGAGTTCTTTACAACGGCTTCATAGTCTGGTATGCAATGAAAATCCTTCTGGTCTGAAAGCAAAACAGAACTGAGCCGGTAGTGCACTTAGGGAGCAGGCGGAAGTAGTTAACAGCATCACTCATCATAGACACGATGTTTAACAAAGTTGGAAAGCATATTTAATGGTGGAACTCATGCAAAAGCAAGTGAAAATGAATGTGAACTCTTCTACTTTGTGCTGATTTTTTTTGGTGTTATCAAATTTGGGCAGCACAATACAAAATAACTTAAATCAAACAACACCTGTAGGGAACATAGCAATGCCATTTCTGTATTGCTCTGATGTTGAAATGTATGAGCACAGAATCACTCCTTAATTTAACCATAAACAAATCAACAGAAGGTGGAAAGATTATTTTCTGATCTATATTAATTTGCTTGTTGTTAGAAAATTTCCCCCTGACCCGTTTTTCATTCTTATTAAGGACGGGATGAATTACACAAACCTATTCCCCTTTTTTATAATTCCTGTGAAACAGGCCCTGTAGGAATGAAGAGACTCTTGGAGCCTCAGGCTTCTATTTTAAAGGACCAACAAAAAGTAATGGAAAGATCTGAGCACTTTCTCATTTAAGTGATACACAGAGAGGAAGCTCTTCCTCAATTCTAGATTAAAGACGCTGGTTATTTTGTTCCCATCACTGTGGTGCTGATGGGGAGCATTGACCTCAGGCTTTCTCCTGCCCATTATCCGCAGATATGTCACTTTCCCATTTCTGTAGGAAGTGCTCACCATATTATACAAAACCATGACAAAGGTTTTATAGTTACCATTTTTTAAAAAGACACTATATACATATTCATGAGGCTTGGAGAACTCTTTATATCTCAGTTTTCCTGCAATTTATATAAAAACTGCAGCATGCATGCTTATTTATCGAGAAGTATAATCGATTATGAAAGATGTAAATCCTTTTAATGGAAGGAAGACTGATGATTTTATTTTTGTCACTCTTCGATTTTCTTCCATAAATATCTTTGACAGAGTGTATGGCAATTTATTTGTGCTAGAAATAAGTTCCTCTCTGTGCAAATATTTATTGTAAATTTGCTTCAACCAGGATGATTGTTTTTAAATATTTGAAAATTTTTATGCCATTAAACAAACACATCTTCAAATATATACAAAATTAGATTAATGATTGAAGCTCAGAAATGAACACTCAGTACTCAGATTAAGCTATTTAAAGGCTGCAGACTCATTGATGGATCATGTGAGAGTGTATGTTACTAAAGAGAGACGAGACACACCAACTGAGTTGGGCACAGACCTTGTTTTCTGATTTGCTTTAGTTCCCTCATCTGTAAAATGGATGCGAATGATAGGACGAACTTCATTAAATTTTAGAGAGGGTTGGGTTATCCATACATCATCATGCGTAGAGAAGGCGTTCTCTGGGAATACTGCACACCAGCATATGTTGTGCAGGAGAGGGTGACAGCAGTGCTTATTTATGAAATGCCTGCATGTTTCTGTAGACAGAACCCAGCTCTCACTTATAGCAAATGGCAGACCCACACAACTTTCCAGTGCAAGCAGATGGATCAGAAGTCCATACATGACCATGTAAGAGACGCCTTGCCCATGCCCGTCACAACCATGATCTGAATTTAAAGCCAGGGTGCTATTTTAAACTAGATCATTTGGTAGTTGCATTTTTTTTAATTAAAAAAAATTATGGAATATATTTGATCATATTGTTTCTTTTCTCCCAACTCCCCAGAATAGTCCCACCTACCCACCCAACTTCATACTCTTTCTCTATCTTAAAGCAAACAAACAAACAAAGGAAACCACCGATGAAACAGAAACTGAAACAAGGAGTCAGTTTTATGTTGATGAACTACCCCTGAGCACCATGGTTCAGAGTGTGCTTGATACAGCTAATATCATTCTATTGAAGCAAACCGATTTCCCCTTTCCCAGCAGGTGTCAGTTACAAATAGCGTCTTGCTTGAGGTGGAGCTTTGTATTCACTTCCCTTTTTTGTCTGACTTGAACTTCTGTAGGGCTTTGTGACTTTAGATGTGCATTGGTCAACTTGTGTCTGGAAAGTGCCATTCCCTCAGAGTTGTTCACTACCTCTGGCTCTTACACTATTCCCCCCCCCCTCCTCCTCCTCCTCCTCCTCCATCACCTCCTCCTCCTCCTCCTCCTCCTCCTCCTCCTCCTCCTCCTCCTCCTCCTCCTCCTCCTCCTCCTCTTCTTCTTCTTCTTCTTCTTCTTCTTCTTCTTCTTCTTCTTCTTCTTCTTCTTCTTCTATGTAGATCCCTGGGCTTTGAGGAGAGGGGTACAAAGGCATCTCATTTAGGCCTGAATGCTCCCAAGACTCTCACTCACTGCACACTGTCCAGTTATGATCTCTGTGTTAATTACCATCTACTGTAAAAGCGCATCATTCTTGATGAGAATTGAGCAATTTTGCTGATGCTCTTTTTGCCTACTCTTCCATTGAG
Source organism: Acomys russatus (assembly GCF_903995435.1). NCBI lineage: Eukaryota > Metazoa > Chordata > Mammalia > Rodentia > Muridae > Acomys > Acomys russatus. Next base: position 47,037,823 of record NC_067138.1, on the reverse strand, counting down.
TTTCCGGAGCTCTGAGGGGATGTAATTCACTTTACATCCTGGTGGTAGATGCATCCCTCCTCATTTCTGATGCCCACCCTCTGTCCCTCACCTGGTCCCTCCCTCCCTAAGGCTGAGTGTTCAAGGAACATAGGGATGAAGGCTCTATGTAGACACCAGCTTGACATCTCTATGTTTAATGCGTTGAGTACATTTTTCTTCAGCAATAGAGCATTGCTAACTGTTTGTGGAGAACAATATATATTGTCTTAGTGACAATTTGGGTTGTTTGGGGGGGATTCCTGGAAGACTCCTTTGGCTATCAATTTAGTTGTTTGCCAGGTATTAGAAGCTTCATTTGGTGACAACCAATGACCAGTTAGGACTTGAATTCATGTATGTATATTTCTAGGAAGTTTCTACTGTACTAGATTTCCATAGTAGTCAAATGACACTTAATTTTAGCTTCCCCTCTCTAGCACAGAAACACTTGCTTCACCATGTTCATTGCTGCTCTATTCATAATAACCAGAAATTATAAAAAAATACTAGATGTCCATCAACAGAAGAATGGATAAAGAAAATGTGATAAATTCTCACAATGGAGTATTGCTCATCTGTTAAAAATGACATCATGAAATTTGTAGGCAAATGGATGGAACTAGGAAAACTTATTGAGAGTGAGGTAACTCAGGCTCATAAAGACAAATACTACTATATATTTACTTATATGTGAATATTAATGCTAAGTCAATGATAAGGTACAATATATAGAACTACAGTGGATAAATATTGAGTAAGGGACTAGAGAAAACAGGTAAACTTGACTGGGAAAGGGGAAAAGAATAGGTAGATATGAATGGAAGCACAGGCTGGGGAGTGGGCACTGGAATGGATGGATCAAGTTGGGAAAGGGAGGAAAGAAGAGATTAGGGTCTAGACTTTAGGGAGTGAGAGAGAGCTAGAGTTATAGCTTTTTAATCATAAAATCATTTAAGAACTAGAGGAAAATCTTTCAAAGCACATAGACATAGGACAATAGCTACAATTTCAACATAGGAATGGTCTATAATTGAATAAGACCGAGAAAACACACACACACACACACACACACACACACACACACACAGAGAGAGAGAGAGAGAAAGAGAGAGAGAGAGAGAGAGAGAGAGAGAGAGAGAGAGAGAGAGAGAGATTGAGAGAGAGGGAGGGAGACGAATGAATGCACACACAACAACTCAAAATCATAAAAGATCAGTAATGTTAAAAAAAAAAAAGGCAGGTTTCATAGAACCACAGTAGATATGCCACTCATCTGAATTTTATTTGAAACTAGAGATATCAACTCAGGAAAGAGAATTTTAACTGTGATTCATTTCATTTCTTGGGAGCTAGGTTCCTACATTGAACACTTTGGATTCTGTACAGAATGTTTATGAACACTTGAAAACTTGAACTTTTACTGTTACAGTCAAGATAAAGGTTTCAAAGGTTTAGTTTCTTTGCAAGCAATTGGAACCTGATAACAGAGAAATACATTTTTCTTTAACCTGTGTAACTTTTTAGATATTTATTAAAAATACATAGATATGTCATTATGCTGCTTGTGCATGTAAGTGTGTGGGTGCGTGTGCGCGCATGCACGTGGTGCATGTAAATGCGTGCATGCGTGTGTGTGTGTGTGTGTGTGTTGGTGTGTGTGAGTGCATGTATGTGTGTGCTGATGTGTATGAGTATGGCTGCAGATATGACAGTGCATGTATAGATGTCAGAAGGCAATCCTCACTGTTCACCTTGAGATGGGATCTCTTGTTATTAGTTGTTGCATATAGCAGTCTAGTTGGCCTGTGAGCTTCTGGGTTCGTCCTGCCTCTGCCTCTCCATTTGCCATAGGAGCACTGGGATTCAAGGAGCATGATAATAGGTCCCAGTTTGTGGGAAGCTGAAGCTATCACCCTCGCTAAGATGGCACCTGGCAACCTACCAGGCAAAATGACTTGCAATTCTGCTCCTGGTAAACATGTCCTTATTTGGGTTGTGGGCCGTGCTTTGCTCTGACGTATGCATCCCGCCTTGTCGGGAACCGATGTAAGGGCTGCTGATTGGGTGAGGCAGAGGATATAAAGGGGCACTGGGGTGTTGGGAGGAGGAAGGAAAAGGAGAAAGGGAAAGGGAGAAGGAAAAGAAGAAGCTTGCTGAAAAGGTTCCTGAATAAACTGCCTGGAGAAGAACGTTCGGGTCGTGTCCTTATTTTCCGCTGGTCGGAAGGGTCGCGACACCATTTCAGTGGGTTATATGATATAAGCTCTGGTCATCATGCTTACCCATCATAGCTCACTGAGATGTATCCCCAGATCTCTTCTAAATTTTTGACCAGAATGCTGCTGACACATTTGTATGCTTATAGTGGTAATGAATGACCAGAAATTATTTTTAGGTTAAATACCCATTCAACCAACAATTAAAAACATAGTTCTATTTGTGAATAACACAAAGTCTTATGTAAAAACTATTGACTTTTAAATGATTTTCTCTATTGTTTTAAAGCATAGATTGCATACCCCCTCCCACTCCAGAGTTCACTTTTGTCTAAAGTTTAAACAGTTTGGGTTTTCATGCATAGCTCTTTAATCATCTGGAAGACATCTTGAAATATGTATAACTTGGGTAATGATGCAGCTGTCAAAATGCATAGATGTGTACCTTACCTAGAACTGAACACTGTGTCTGAGTATTTTCTGAATTCACCTTTCTATTTTCTTTTTTCTTTCTTTCTTTCTTTTTTTTCAAGACAGGGTCTCTCTGTGTAGACTTGACTGTCCTGGACTCACTTTGTAGACCAGGCTGGCCTTGAACTCACAGTGATCTGCCTGCCTCTGCCTCCCAAGTGCTGGGGTTAAAGGTGTGCACCACCACCACCTCACCCTTCTATTTTCATACAACCAACTAAAGAATATTCTAGACCAGGGTCACAGGAGTCTAATAAGCAGTCTATGAATGGACAGGTTCCTGATGCCAGTGCATTTGCCAAAGGCTATCAAAAACAAAACAAAACAAACAAACAAACAAACAAACAAAACAAAACAAATTGAGCTATACCTGTCACCCAGTAAAAAACCCAATTCCAAGCGAATCCAAGACCTCAAAATAAAACCAGATACACTGAACCTGATAGAAGAGAAAGTGAGGAACATACTTAAACTCATTGGCACAGTCTGCACTTTTTAATCAGAGAATTAACAACGTTTATATTCATTATTGTTATTAAAAGTGGTTTGCTAATTTGTGACTTTTTGGTAGTTCTTATGGTTGGTTTGGTTATTATTTGTTCTTTTCCTTTCTTCTATCCACCTAACTGTTTTCTGGTTTACTGTGCCTCACGATGAATTCTTTCTCAGTTCTTTGTTCACATATTCCTCTCAAGAAATTTCTTGAGCTTCCATAACTGAGACTTGTTTTTCTTTTTCCACGTTAAAGATTCTTTTGAACATCTTCTGTAATACTTGTTTGATAGTAATGAGGGACTTACTGTAATTTGTGCTTTAAATGTTTTCATTTCTATGTCAGCTTTAAAAAATGACTAACTGGAGATAGCAATGCAGGCTGCGAGTTATTTACCTTCAGGGATTGAAAAGTCTTTGTTTATGTTTTCTTGGATTTCAGAGTTTCTGTTGAGAGGTCTGAAGTTATTTGATATAGTTGCCTTTGATAGTTAATAGGCACTTACCCTCTTAGAGCCTCGAATGTTCTTTGTTTTACAGCTTTGCCACTTTGATTATAAGGTGTGGGTAATTCTTTTCTGGCCACATCTATTTTGGATTCTAAAGGAGTCTTGACTTGTATGTACATTGATTTTCCTAGGTAAAGTGAATTTTTTGATATGATTTACTTTAATATATTTTTTATGCCTTCAGTTTCTAATCTCAGTTTTTTTCTTACTACATGGCTTAATTTCTTCCCTTTTTGATCATATCCCAGAGTTTTTATAAGTTGTGACTATTGATTTATTTATTAATTTACTTTACTAGTGCCTAATATATTCTACTTTGTTTAATCTACTGGTTATTCTTTCTATAGTGTGTTTTTTTGTTTTGTTTTTTTTTCTAATCCATTAGATTTTTCATGCCAACATATTTTTTTACCCAAAATTTCAATTTTCTTCCTAAACTTCTTGCCTGTGTTCCCTGATTCCCCATTCATGTCTCTGAATTTCCTATGTATGTTTCTGGCCTCCAAAGTCTAATTTACTGACTCTTTTCTCTCCATTTTGAACTGATGCTCTTACTTCATTCTTCTGCTTGTCTTCATTGTATTTGAAGCCATTAAACATTTTCAAAATCTAATTCTGAAGTATTCATTTGGTAGTTTTCCATTTTCAAGATTTTTGTTTCCATAATTAAAGAGTAACAACTCTTTGAAAGCTAAATGTTCCCTTGGTTTGTCATGTTTCTGTGCTGTCATTTGCACTCTCTTCTCATTTTATTTGAAGGTCTTGAGTAGCCTACTCAGTGTTCTTTTTTTAATTCTTCTCTCATATATTGTATCCTGATAGAAGTTTTCCCTCCCTCCTTGCCTTTCAGCCTTGCACCCCCATCTACTCTTCCTCAGTTTCTTTTCAGGAAAAAGCAGGTCTCCCAGGGATATGACTTTCTTGCCTGTAAACTTAACATGGCATACAAGTTGCTAAGGCTAGGTACCTCCTCCCCTCATATTAAGGATCAAAGCGTCAACCTAGTAGGAGAAAAAGGGTCCCAAAAGCAGGCAAAAGAGTCAGAGACAGTTCTTGCTCCTACTTTCAGGAGTCCCACAAGAAGATGGAGCTACACAACCATAGCATAAATACAGAGGCCCTGAGTCGGACCCATGCAGGCTCCCTGATTGTCGGTTCAGTCTCTGTGGCCCCTATGAGCCCAGGCTAGTTGATTCTGTGTGTTTTCTTGTGATGTCCTTGACTCAGATGGAGTAGCCTACTCTTTTCCATTCTTTATACCACAAAGAAAGTAGAAACCATAAATCTATGCCTTCAGCAAGATAAAACTTTTTTAAAAATAAAACTTAACAGTTGTGTTATTTTAGTTTTTATTCTTTAGTAGTATAAATTAATTGTGCAAAGTAAAGGGTTTCATTAAGATAGTTCCATACTTGCATATAATGTACTTAGATCATGTTATCTTCCTCAATTCTTTCTCATCTCCCTTCTTCCTTCCCCCTTTCCGTATTCTTTATAGCCCTTTATGTGCATTTTTCCTCTGTAGCTTCCACACATGACAATTCATAAGTATATTTTGCTTAAGTGATTATGTTTTTTAATATGGAAGATTTCTGAACAACAACCAAGATCTAATTGTAGAAGTCTAAACCTACTGTCTGATAATCTCTGAGAACCCTGGAAAACCCTTATTAAGTTATCTGGAGGGCAACTACAGCTACAAGGCCCACGGGGATCAGCATTTCCACGTGACTGACTGGCCATCAGTTTTCCATAGTTCACCAGTGGGCGAGTTTTGTTGCAACCTTTACACAGGAAAGTTACCACAGAAGTGTTATCAGGACTTCCCAATGCCATATAGCGTTTCTGCTTCTTGCTTAAATATTTTACACAATTGTGGATGGAATGTCTAGGCTAAAAATGATCAAAACTGTGAAAACCTCAAATGTACCCTGTAAGGCTTCCAGATTGAAAGAACCGATACAGAGCTTGCCCAACCCACATTCCAGATATTACATCTGAGTAGCAGAACCTCATGTGCCTTAGACTTATAGAGTGCATAGCATAAATTACTCAGTGTTCTTTATCCTGAAAGATCTCATCCCTCATGGCTCTCATGCCCTCAGTAGAACTGAGATTGAGTCCCAATACAATTAATTTGGTGGATTTTCACCAAGAAGCAGTCATCAAATTTTCGGTATTCTGTTTAGAAAGTTCTGAAAATGACAAACGGCCATTGTGTAACGTAAGACCTGAAAATTTCTGGAAAAATAAGAACAATATGAAAACTAACTGTACATTTAATAGTATTTCAAAATCTCCCGGATAACCCAAATTTCCTTTCTTTTGTGGACACTGTGATAAAAAGGGAGACATTTTAAATTATGATGATTGAGCTATCATTTTGCTTAATATGTCAATGTATAGATTATTTGAGTATTAAAATGTAGACAATATCAAGAAAAATTTGCTATCAAAAAGTTATGTTCAAAGTACATTAATCTGTCTATGAAAATAACTCCATAATATTAGCACCCTGGGCAGAGCTGGAAAAAAAAGTTTGTAAAATGTCTCATAAATATTGAGGTCTTGAGTCTGAATGGAGCCAGGAGATGCTTCTGGCAAGTGCAATATTTTAGCATCACTAGTCTATAAAGTTTCCTTTTGCCCTGGAGCCAATGGACATTCTGTTTCCTGGGCTTCTGAAGTTTTTAGGTTAATTAAAAAATATCATTATTACCGTTGCACACCTGGCATACTATAAAAATGATCTTTAGAAATAGATTAATTTGAAGTCAGAGAGTTATTTCAGGAATATTAAATAAAAAGAAAATGTACTTTTTGACCTATCAGAAGAGTACTTGAATCAGTTCATCTGGGACAAGCCACTGATAAGGTCCACTGACTTCTCTCTGATGAGGTCCACCAATCTCTCTTTGAGGAGGCCCACCAATCTCCGATGAGATCCACTAATCTCTGATGAGGAGATCCAGTCTCTGATGAGTCCTGCCATTCTCTGGCTTTCAGAAAACCTGAGACCTGAGACTCCTTCAGACCAGTTTCCTATTTTCTGATCTCAAGGACAACATTATCTTATTGGCAGCTGTGATTCTGCAACTATAGCATGAAATTCTACAGTCCACAAAATAGGAAAATAAAAGTGTTTAATTTTTTTTGTCATTTAACTTTCCCACCATTGCAACAGAAGATGTGTACAATCCAAGGATGTGCTAGATTTTTGCTCTTAATTCCAAGAGCTTTTATTTTCAAAATTAAAGGTTAATTTGTTATTATTATTATTTAAGCATGCATGAATGGTGTGTGTGTGTGTGTGTGTGTGTGTGTGTGTGTGTCTATCTGTCTGTCTGTCTGTGTGTATGTGTTATGTGTGTGCCAAATGTTCATGTGTGTGTGTGTATGTAGGTGGAGGAGAAAGGACAGTTCTTTTCTTCTACCTTTATGTGGGCTCTGGGTATTGAACTTAGGTCCCCAGATTTGCACAGCAAATGTTTTATCTCTCCAGCATCATCTCACTGGTCAGACTGATTATTACTTGAGGCCTCTTTTATGTTCTTAGTCACTGAGCACCAGTTGTCATTGCTTGGTGGCATAAGAACCTCATTTCCATTTTTTCCAAATCAAATTTTGACTAAACAATTTTTTTATATTGACTTAAAGTTTGTACTCATGCCCTTTGTTATAGTTAAACTGATGTGATTATACATTATTATATGTCAAAATTTTGCTTTAAATACTTCAGATATTTTAAGGAATGTGTAAAAAAGATCATATGCTATTTCAAGTTTGATTTTTCCACATAAAGAATCCCAACATAATGGAATTATTTTGATAAAGTCAATTCAACGTGTAGGGCTAACGACCCAAGTTTAAGATCAAATGTTTCTATTTTTGAGCTCTATTTAACTCTTACAATAAAAGCAAACTCTGCCCTTCATTGTGCTTCCATTCTGAATTGAGATACATATTTCTGTCTTCATATATACCACACTAAGACTCTCTTGTTTGCTTTCTTTGCTCTCTCATGGAATTATGGACTCTGAATAGACAGTATCATTTTTTATAATTCTAGAGATTAATAATGAGGGCATAATGGGTTAAAACAAAATAAACATCCAGCTCTTTGTGAACTCTGATCAAAGACTTTTAGATACTTAAAGGCATTAAGAACTTTAGAGTTATCAAGGTACTATGAGTTGAATACCCTTCTCTGTGGAAATCCAATGCCATTACAATAGTGGTTAGAAGACAGACCTTTAATAGGTAACTTTAAATTATGAAGACTTTTTTTTTCAACAATGCATTAGGGCTATCAACAAGGGGAACATGAGTTCACCTGACTCTGCTGTCTGTTCTGTGTATGCTTGATTGTTCTGTTTCCATACGAGACGTCACAGGGATGTCACTAGCTTCCAGAATTGAGCAAAGCTCCATCCAGTTATTTACAATTTACCTGTTTTTGTTATAGCAGAAATAACAGGGTGAAAATATAAGTCATGGTGCTTAAGAACAGCGTATATTAATGAAACAATATTTTACTTATGCAAATTTATATGTAATGGAAAAGTATTATGCCCTTACTTATTTCTTTCCCCTTGACTTTCTATTTGAAGTTACGGAGGTCTTATATCATATTTTGGTGTTTATATTAGATTCAGAACTTTGAATGATTCTCTGATATGCAAATTAATACTTAAATATGTTCTCATCATTGTACTTACATAAAGGATAATGCAAAGTTTGGATCTTGAGATTTGATAGATTATATTTCTAATATAAAGTGTATGAAAAGCTGACTTCCAAGCTCTGTGTTTATAGAACTTGTTCCAAATTGCCTCCTTAAGATCCTGAAGAATGAAGTTTAAAACACCATTTTTGAACATTACTATAACATTTTGTTATAACTCTAAAAATGTATAATCTATACTTTTAAAAAGAAGAAAATAGCTTTTCTTTTGTCCATGTTACCCTGATATACTTTTAAGGGAATGATTTTTAAGACAGTGATGAAATAAGAGGATTGACTGCTAAGTGTAGCTAGACTAGGTAGAGTAGACTGAAGCCCTGCTTTTTAGAAATAATTTATTTTATTTTTTGAATTTTATTTTATTTTATTTATTTTTAAACATATATATTTATTTTTATTGTACATGAGTGAAAACAAACTATATACAGCAGGGAGAACTGTGAGATGATTGTGAGTTATGTAAATATTACATTCATAGTGATTTGGTTATTTGTATTTGTCAAACTTTAAATGAACATCTTTCCTATTTTGTTGGGTCTAAATTTCTGTTGTTTTCTTATTTATTTATTTATTTATTTTTAGTTTTTTGAGACAGGGTTTCTCTTTGTTATCTTAGCAGTCCTAGGCTTGCTTTGTAGACCAGGCTAGTCTCGATCTCACAGCAATCCACCTGCCTCTGCCTCCCAAGTCCTGGGATTAAAGACATGTGCCACCACACCCGGCTTCGGGTCTAAATATCTGAATGAAGTACAATATCTATCATATCTTATCTCTCTATTAATTTAAATCCTTTATCTTGATCTAAAAAGATCTTATCCCCTAACCAACTAAATTTGATTGTACAACTAAACTATCTGGTCTTCAAGCCCCCTCAGAGACTTGAGAAGGCATAAAAGTTAAATGCCTGGGTGAACTGGTGGTGTAGATTAGCAGCTTCCAAAATGAAAAAATGACTGAGACACTTTACTGAATAAACAGTCACCCAATGCTCTCTATAACATTGGAGTCTCATCTTCAGCGTTTTAGCCCAATATCTCTGCCAGACTTATTTCCAAGGAAGGAACTATTGAAGACTTGCTTACCCTGTCTTAGCAGAGTTCGGCCATTGACTGTGCCTGCATCTAAGGTTGTATTTTTTTGAATCTTATACGTGACTACTCACGTTCCACTCACACTCTCCTCCTGTGGCACCCCTCCCCCTTGTCAGCTTGACCGCTTCTTCTTTAATTATTACTGTCACGCACACACATTATAGGCAAAAATAACATGATTACAAGAACACATTCTTTCTTTTTGCTAATAGTATCTGTTTAGCCATTTTTACCATGAGTTGGGATCGTATTAATTGAACCATATATTTAGACTGAAAAGTATAGAATGAAAACAAAAATGAGTATCCAACATAAGGAAGAATCTTGATCTTCAAAGTGCTTTCAGGGGAAGATTTAAAAATAATTTTCCCAGACTACAGTGCAGAAAGAGGAGGTCTCCACCTGCTGCGTTTCACTGTGCTGTAGTCTCATGTACCGACTATCACTAAAATATTGATGCTCTGCATTCTGCTGATACTACAATGACTTTACATGTGGTACAACCCTGAATTTTTGCTCCTGATGGCTTGGTTTTTATTTTTATTTATTTATTTTTTGTTTTTGTTTTTTCGAGACAGGGTTTCTCTGTGTAGCCTTGGCTGTCCTGGACTCACTTTGTAGACCAGGCTGGTCTCAAACTCACATCGATCTGCCTCCCTCAACCTCCTGAGTGCTGGGATTAAAGATGTGCACCACCATGCCCAGCTTCTGATGGCTTGTTTTTAGGTTTCCAACAGGAATAAGGAATTCTAGTCCTCTGACCCTCCTGCAGTCAGGTTTGGCTGAAGGAAGCATATGCTTTTATTTCAGTTTAGGTTTCAGGCTGCATAGACTAGGTTTTCTTGGCTCAATTGATGTATCATTTCTGAGTCAATCCTATGACCAGGGAAATGAGATGCTTGATTATCCAAATCTGAGCTACTTGCCTCATTCTTATACTCACTGTGGGTTAACTTCTAGAAGCACAGGGTTCAGAGAACAACAGTGTGATCACACTTAGAAAGACAAGAATCCCAACATTTTCTTGAATGACAAGAAAAGGAAGTAGAAAAGGCAACAAATTTCTTTTATGAAGAGATGATAATCACCGTTGAAATAAGAGATAAATTATGGAAATAAAACATACCTTGGTTTGAAAGTACCGACTAGGAAAGCTCAGAATAGGCATGCCTTGAACGGGAAGGCAACTTTTCTGAGTGTGTTGATGCTTTCCTAATTTTACTTTTTCTGCCTTCCAAATAAGAAGTAGAGCACCAAATTCTTTTGTGGACAAGCTCAATTCCAGAGAAGCAAGGTAACTTAGAAATAATACTTTTCAATCTTTATTAGTGCTGTCTATGTGTTAGACATTTCCATAAGGATACTATTTGGATATGTGTATATGTATTCATGCTCATCTATCTGTCTGTCTGTCTGTTGGTCTATCTATCTATCTAAAGATGATTTATTAATGTCACTTACAGACTGTGCTCCAGCTAGTCTAACAAAATCTGTCTACTGATAGAAAGTCCAAGAATCCAATAGTTGTTCAGTGAGATGCCTCAGCTTGTGTTCACTATACATCAGAATCTCAAAGAAGTAAGCTTTGATTCAAGTGAAAAAATGGAACTGCTAGCAATAGTGAAAGAAATCAGGAAAGAGAGCAAGCTTCAAAAAGAGACAAATGGTATATACTCACTTATATCGAGACACTAGCCCAAGGGGTATGTCCCATGAAAAACTTTACTTACCAGGAAAGTGGGTCACAGGGGAAGACATCCTATTGGGACTTTAGGTGAGAGAAGCATGGGAGAATGGGGAAATAGAAGGATCCAGAGGGTCCTGGAAACCTACAAGAAGAACATTATGACGGGTGGATCTTGTTCCTGGGGTCCTGCTCAAACTATGGCACCAGCCAAGGAAAATATAGGCAGTAAACTTCGAACCCCTACCCAGACCTAACCAATGGACAGGACATTCTCCACTGTTGAGTGGAGAGTGAGGTCTGACTTTCATACAAACCATGGTGCCCCATTTCGGACCATGTCCCCTTGTTCGGGAGGCCTAGTGGCACTCAGAGGAAGGATAACAGGTCACCAAGAAGAGACTTGATACCCTATGAGCATATAAAGGGGGATGAGGTCCCCCTCAGACACAGACATAGGGGAAGGGAGTAGGGGGAAGTGGGAGGGAGGGAGGAATGGGAGGATACAAGGGATGGGCTAACAATTTAGATGAAATATGAATAAATTAATAAAATAAAATAAAAAAGAGAGAGCAAGCTTCCTTCCTTTATGTAGGCTGCCAGGATAGGGTGTGCTCCAGATTAAAGGTGGATCTTTCCACCTCAACAGATCCACACTTAGGATGGGTCTTCCCATTTCAACTGATTTAATCAAGAAAATGCCCTCACTTGGGCTTCAGTTAATTCCACATGTAGTCCAGTTGACAGCTAAGAACAGCCATCTCACTATGCCTTCATATTAGGGTGACAGAGAGGAGAGTATGGCAGCAGAGGAGTTGGGGAAGTGATAAGTCTAATGATGTCGGGAAAAGGCTATATGGACACCTGTTATTCTATACACAGTCTGCCTAGCTGTCTGTCTATTTATTTATCTATCTTAAAAGTATAATTGTAATTGCCCTAAACAGTGAGTAATGCTCCTCCCAGAAGCCACATGCCACCAAGTAAAAAGCCCAGTTATACCTCTCCTTAAGATGTTAGGGTGTTATAGGGGCCACTGGTATTGCTCTTGGTACACCGGTACCTGATGGTAATAACCTATTTTTGAAGATATTGCACATTTGTTCCGTAGCATGGGGAAATCAAGTTTGTACTGACCAGGAAGCTTCCTCAATGTTGACTAGCTCTCAGTGCTACAGAGTGTTCTGTAGAGTGCTGGGGCTTAAATGGCATCAATAGTCTTATGTAATTGTGCACCCCATGAGCTACAATGATAACTGCTATGGCAAAGTATGTCCATGGGTGTAATAGTGGTACACAATTTATGGGGCTATCAAATTGGTTTATGATTGGATTTAAGGCCTACTCCACAGTTTTATACATCCCTGTACCTTGACATACTTAGAAGTAATTTGATACCTGGCCAATTTCTTAGGTAGTACTGCACGAATGTTTTGATATTATATTTTGATTATTAGTGAAGGTAGTAATTTTTATCATGATACTTAGGTGCAACTTATCTTTTGTGGATCTCATTTTTAAAAATATATTTTATTAATTTATTCATATTACATCTAAATTGTTATCCCTTCCCTTCTATCCTCCCATTCCTCCCTCCCTCCCTCCCTCCCTTCCTCCCTCCCTCCCATTTTCTCCTTACTCCCCTCCCCTATGACTGTGACTAAGTGGGACCTCTTCCCCTGTATATGCTCATAGGGTATCAAGTCTCTTCTTGGTAGCCTTCTATCCTTCCTCTGAGTGCCACCAGGCCTCCCCATCCAGAGGACATGGTCAAATATGGGGCACCAGAGTTTGTGTGAAAGTCAGACCCCACTCTCCACTCAACTATGAAGAATGTCCTGTCCATTGGCTAGATCTGGGTAGGGGTTCGAAATTTACTGCCCGTATTATCCATAGTTTGAGCAGGACCCCTGGGCCCAGATCTGTCCATCATAATGTTCTTCTTGTAGGTTTCTAGGACCCTCTGGATCTTTCTATTTCCTCATTCTCCCATGCTTCTCTCACCTAGAGTCTTTTTGGATCTCTTAAGTCGTAAGTGTTTTAAAACAGAAAGAAAAGAGGGAGGAATCAACTATCCTTGTGTAGATGATCTGTATGTCTTGCACTTAGTTGATGAAAGTTGGGATTTTCTTTTCTCTGAGAATCTTCTAACATGACAAATGATGAACGGGACTGTAGGCACCATTTCCGTTTCGCTTTTCTCACTCATTGCCACCCAGGAAATATGCCCTAAGGTTCCGACACTAGTGCACATGTCCCCCCGCTGGCATTTCAGAACTCCATAAACATCAAATCTAATCAGAGGATGTTCCAAACTGTATTTGCTTGCTACTGCAACTGGTACAGAAAATTAATTTTTTGAGGTGATTGGCCTCTAGCCTGAATTTCTCTTCAGCTGCCTCTATCAAATGGAGTTAGAGTGTTTCCCATTGCTGTGAGGTTAATAGCATTTTCAGATTGTAATCTAGGCTCTGGAAAATTGTCATTTAAAAAATTAATCAATAATACTCGTTTTTTCCACAAGTATGTCAAACAAGGGAGAGTCTACGACACCAGGCGTTTCTGTCACTAACTGTACTGTCAGTGCATATTCCTACAAGACAAGAGTCAATAAATTCACCATGCTTGCAGGAATGCCATTTGTTCTTGATTTTAATTCATTCATGTGTTAAACCCAGCCAGGAAGACTCAATGGGCAAAGACATTAAATTACCCTGAAGCAAATGTTTTCAGGAAACGTCTTGAATATCTACTCATGTCTGTATCCTGACTTTTATCCCTCAAGACACTGAACAATTGTTTTCTGGAGACAATTTACTTGCACAGTCATGTGATAAATCACCAATTAATGTACTTGTTTTTAAAGAGGTCTGTATTTCACACCAAAGCAAATCTATTTAAGTAAGAATGGGGAGGGATGGTTTTGAGTATTAAATTAGATAATCATAAAATACAATAAAATGCCAGAAACATGATAAATGGGAGACACTAACAATAATGGGCTTTATTAATTATTACTTCCAATACACAAAACAACAAGAATAAATTGTAGTTATGACTCTGAATAGGACAATATTAAGCATACATTTTTCTTCGATTAGTCCCACAATTCTGTAATAGAAATGAAAATTAATTTTGCAAAGAGAACCAAACTGTCAAGAAATGAACACAATTTTTAAATAAGGAAGTAAATCTTTAATAAAATCATGGAAGAGTTTTTTTTTTATTAAACTTGTTATGAAATAACATGTTAAGTTGAAGCCATTGAGTCCCCACTATGGATCAGACATAGAACTAATGATCGTATTATGTTCCAGGAGGCTATAAAGGATAGCCTGTGCTTCCTGTCTCAAAGGGATTATAAAGAAGCACAGAGTGGTAGAGGGAGAAATGCAGTAGTTGAAAAATGCAGGTAATTGAGAGGACAAAGTGATTACTACCAGCTGATCAGGAAAGGGTGTCTGGAGGAATACATGGATTGGGTTTGGAGAGATGTGAAAGTTAAGAAGTCTGTTTATGATGGAAGGCGAAGATACGTGCTAGTTTGGAAGCTGGAATGAGAAGGGACCAAGAACAATTCAGATATCTACAGAGTTGTGAAAAGGAGAGGAATGGAGCAGGAACATTGAGTAGAGGCTGATTTTAAAGGTGTTGGCAATGGTCACATTTGGGTTTTATTTCAGTGTTAATGTAAAACCACTGAAGGGTTTGAAGCATGAGGTAGGAATGATTGATTATTAAACTTTGTAATGAATGTTCTCATTGCACAGTGTGCATAGAGAACTACAGAGTAGCAGGAATTCTGCCAGGAGTTTATAGCTTCATGATTCACTGTCACAGAAATTTACAAATCCAAGTGTGGTGGAAACCCTATTCACCAAGGATCACTGGTCAGTAGTTTGGGTCAATAGCGGTAGTTTCCATATTTTCTTTTTAATTACTTTTTCGAGACTATTGTAATATAACTATAATATTTCCCCCTTCCATTTCTTCTCTCCAAACCCTCCCACATATAGCCCTCTTTGCTCTCTTTCAAATTTATGGCCACTGAGCTCTTGTAGGTAAGAGTATTATTGTCTTTTTCTAAAAGATTCTATCAATATAGTCTGTTTCAGGATAAAATATACTACTGTAGAAAGACAAGTTGACATACGCACATCGAGTCTAATGTATAACACATTAGGAATCTGTGAGTAAGGAAAATGTTATTGGAAGACTTTATCAGCTTGGCATTCTGGTTTGTGATTTAGGATGGTCTGGAGAGGAGGACAGCTTTAAAGGGTGGAGAGTCACAGTGTAGGTAAGGTTTAGTCTGCACCACTTCTGGTTCAGAGGGCCGCTGGGAGCTCCATGCTAAGTTACAGTTTCCTGATGATGTCCAGCATTGGACCACACAGAGGACCATCTGAGCTTCATGGCCCCTCCTTACAGTCTTGTCTACCTGCATCTTGGAAACTTGTCTCAATTCTAGAGAAGGTTGGATTTCTTCTTCTTCTTTTTTTTTTTTTATAACTGGAATGCTGTAACATCTCAGATTGTTGTTGATAGTAGATGCATTTAAAAGATAATTTAAATGCTTTATTTGTTCTTACCAGTTCTAACATCAGTTGTGTGTTATATGTCCCAGTCACAAATATGATACTTTAAATAGGCCCATTTACATGTAAGTATCTGATGATATGGGTGTCTTAATTCTAATTGATGTGTTAAATGAATCTAAAAATTGAGAGAATGAATATTTTCCTTCCAGTTTGTAAAACTTCATGAGGCAAATATTATCTCTGTTAGTAAAATAATTTTGAATTTTAATAAAAAATACACTGAGATTTAGTGATGAATTTAATGTTTTTCATATACCATTTTTCTTTTTGTTAGATTTAGGAATTTCTAACTTTCAAGGACCCACTCAGCTTTTTTTTTTTTTTTTTAACATGGAGCTTCCCCTCTGCATTCTGGAGGTCCTCTTTCCTCCAGTCTACATACGGCATTATGTTGATATTTATGCACATTATCTATTGTGAGGATCCTTGACAATGGAAGCTTTGTCTTATATGTCTTTCCACAACTATTCAAACACATCTTTGCTCTCCAGAAGTGGTATAAAGATGGTGGGCTTTATAAATACAGCAGCCATTCCTGCCTTTGTTTACACATCAGATCCAGTGTCTCCTGAGGCACCATATGTCTAGAGCTGTGCCACATATTTGGGGTTCATTCTTTCTTCTTTCTCTTCCTTCTTTCAGCCTTTGTAAAGTGCCCTCATTACTAGTTAAAACCCTGTGCATGTGTGAAAATCATGCATGTGCACGCACACACACACACACACACACACACACACACACACAGAGAGACAGAAAAGGTGAGTGTATACATGGAAGTGGATTAGTTCCTGTCATGGTTGTCAGTACAAGACAGTGAAGTCAGATAGTAACGTGACCACTGACTGGGTGTGCAGTCGTTCATCGGAAATGATCCCTTTTAAGCTGATGATACATAACCATGTCCTTATACTTTTCTTCATGTAATTTGTATAGCCTCAACTTTACATAAGGCTAGTAAGTGTGTGCTATGGAATTCTTCTATAAACATAATATCTTGTTTTAGATTTTGTTCACGTTGTTTGTTTTAAGTCAAGGCCTTGCTATGTAACCCAAGCTGGTCTGGACCATAGTATACATATCAAACTGATCTCAAACTTGCAACCATCTTCCTGTCCCTTCAGTGCTATGATTTTAGGGGTGCCCCACTATGCCAGGCATAGTAAATGTTTTAAGTGAGAATTAAAAACTTGGCAGGTATGGTGGAAATATAGGGATGTTTCAAAAAACAATTTGAAATTGTATTATTTACCTATATGGTGCATGTGGGTGTGTGGGCCAGCGTTTGCCATGGTATGAGTATTCAGACTCAAGTACAAAATGTAGGAGTTGGTTTTCTTCTTTCACTGTGTGAGTCCTAGGAATCAAACTGAGGTCAATCTTGCTGGGAAGTGCCTGTAGCCATCTTGCTGGTGTCTGTAGACACTTTTATTTAGAAGTAGCACTTGCATTGTGGAAAGAAATGTTAATATATTATGTTGAAATACTCCTGTCAACATTCTCCCTAAATACTTTGTTTATAAATACTCAAATTGCAATTTGTATATTATGCAAAATATTCAATATATGAAAATTATCAGTATGCATTTGTACAAAGGCCTTTAGATAGGCGTGTCACAAATAGTTTTAAATGTATTGAATTCTCCTTTGTTGCTTGATGCAACTAAAAGCATGTTAACCATTGAAGCTAGACACATTTCTGGCTTCTTTGTTCTTTTTCATTTAGAATATAATTACGGAAATTGAAGGGCTATTGTAACATGCAAATATTTGCACAATGGTAAGAAAGATGTTAAAATAACTGAACAGAGGGAGAAAAGCTGGGTCTGGGGTTAAGTAACATTTCTAGGTGCATGAAAATCCTAAACTGGGCTTTGAAAATAAATAGGACTTTGGAGGGTAAAGTCAAGGGAGTGTGAAGTCAAAAGCATTCAGTACAAGGCAGAATTCAATGCGATGGCGTATAGCAGTGCGAATGAACAAATGCTATGGAGAGAGAAGTGGGTGAATTTGGGCTTGTCGGCAGGAACCGATGAGCTGTAAGGCGGAAGTTAAAGATGTTAGTTAGAGGAAAATAAGGAGCAGAAAATGGATCACCTCCCCCTTCCGTGGAATCTGGTCTTATCTCTTTAAAATGTAAAACATGAAAGTTTCAGGGCTGTTGGAATCAGGTTTCCGGCAGGGTAGGTAGGCAAGTAGGAGACTAAGAAGTGTCTGGGTATCAATAACTGTCCTTTTCTTCAGGCAGAGTACAAGGTTGAAAGGACGGCACTGACACTAGAGACTTAGGTCATCTGAGGAATAGGAATCTGGGAACAAGAGACAGAGACAGGAAACAGCAGACCGGAGCAGGAGAGGGCAGTCATAAGTCCTGAGAAGTAACAATCTGCTCAGACACAACTTTAAGCAAGTGATATTTTATTGTAGAAGATAGAATATGTTAACCCCGAATCTCACTTTATATACAGATGCTGAGTAATATACAGCATGTAAGCAGAACACACAGAGACACAAAGATGGATAGCTTAGTCTCAAGAAGAAACCCCTCAGTCAGAAAGAAACATTACTATTAGTCAAAAAATAGCCATATTTGCCTAATGTCTCCTGCTATGTTGTAGTCTGCTTAATGTATTACATTTTAGGTAATGCTGGTTTGCTGAGATCGATTTTGCTATGCTGACTTCCAGCTGTTTGCTGTAATTGTTTTAAAACATTAAGCATTGTTGTCTACTTAAAAATTGTCTGGTTGAGACACTAAACTAGTTAGAAGAAAAACTGGGGAAAAGCCTGGAACACATTGGCACAGGAGACAACTTCCTGAACAGAACACCAACAGCCCAGGCCTTAATGTCAACCATTAATAAATGGGACCTCATGAGGCTGAGAAGCTTCTGTAAGGCAGGAGACACTGTCAAAAGGACAAAGTGACAGCCTACAGACTGGGAAATAATCTTCACCAGCCCTGCATCTGACAAAGGTCTAATATCCAAACTTTATGAAGAACTCAAGAAATTAAACGCCACCAAACCAAATAACCCAATTGAGAAATGGGGCTCAGAATTAAACAGAGAATTCTCAACAGAGGAATATCCAATGGCTGAGAATCACTTAAAGAAATGCTCAACATCTTTAGTCATCAGAGAAAATGCAAATCAACATGACTCTGAGATTCCATTTTACACCTATCAGAATGGCTAAGATCAAAACCTCAAGTGACACCACATGCAGGTGAGGATGTGGAGAGAAAGGAACACTCCTTCATTGCTGGTAGGAATGCAAACTAGTACAACTACTTTGGAAATCTATCTGGCAACATCGCAGAAAACTGGGAATAAGGTTTCCTCAAGACCCAAGCTATTCCACTCCTTGGAATATACCCAGAAGATGCTCCAGCACACAACAAGGACATATGCTCAACCATGTTCATAGCAGCCTTATTCATAATAGCCAGAACCCGGAAACAACCTAAATGTCCCTCAGTAGAAGAGTGGATAAAAAAAAGTATGATACATTTACACTCTGGAATACTACTCAGCTTTTAAAAACAAGGAATTCCTGGAATTTGTGGACAAATGGATTGAGCTAGAAATGATCATACTGAGTGAGTTAACGCAGAAGCAGAAAGAGTCAAATGGTATATACTCATTTATATCTGGACACTAGCCCAAGGGGCATGTCCCATGAAAGTCTTCATTTACCAGGAAAGTAGGACAGAGGGGAAGACTTCCTATTGGGACTCTAGGTGAGAGAAGCAAGGGAGAATGGGGAACTAGAAGGATCCAGAGGGTCCTAGAAACCTACAAGAAGAACATTATGATGGGCAGATTTGGGCCCAGGGGTCCCGCTCAGACTATGGCACAAGCCAAGGACAATACAGGCTGTAAACTTCAAACCCCTACCCAGATCTAGCCAATGGACAGGACATTCTCCACAGTTGAGTGGAGAGTGAGGACTGACTTTCACATGAACTCTGGTGCTCCATATTTGACCACATCCTCTTGCTGGGGAGACCTGGTGGCACTCCGAGGAAGGATAACAGGCTACCAAGAAGAGACTTGGTACCCTATGAGCCTATACAGGGGGAGGTAATCCCCCTCAGGAACAGTCATAGAGGAGGGGAGTAAGGGGAAAATGGGAAGGAGGGAGGAATGGAAGGATACAAGGGATGGGATAATGATTGAGATGTAATATGAATAAATTAATAACGTATATTTAAAAAACTAACTAAGCTTCCCCCCCCACTGCCTAAACAAACTGTCTGGTTGTGTAGTGCCAAAATAGTTTTTGTTTGTTTGTTTGTTTTTAAGTAGGAGCTAGAGAGGCTGTTTCAGAAAGGGACAAAGGATACTACCTAGAGCACAAGTGTGTTTCATGTTTGGATATCTTGTTATCTAAAGAGATTCTAATTGGTGAGATGAAAGCCCTAGAGGCAGTAAGAGAGAGATGAGGGTTGCCAACACTTAATTTCATGCCTATTTTTAAGTTGGGAGAGAGACGTCAGGGAAATGACAGGAAACTTCAGGATCTGAAGGTAAATTGTTGCATGAAATATAGTGCATAGTGCATTTAATCTGGGACCCGTAAAGGCAGAGAGAAATGTTGACTGGACAGATAGTGAGGGAAGCTATAATTTATGTCACAAGACTCTAAGGTTTTTACATTTTTAATATGTACTTGATATTTATTCGATTAATAATTTTGTTACACTTTGAAGTAACATGCAAAAAGGAAGTTTGTTCTAATTAACATAGTAATAACTATAGTTAAGGAAGTGAAAGCTGCATAGTGTGTGGTAAAGGACTGGTAGGTTCCTGGAATGAGTTCTTGTTAGGGCCTGATTAAATTACAGGGCCTAACACTATTGCCACCTGGTGGCTATCTACCAGTAGTGCATGATAGTTGAAAAGAGTGAACACAGGAGTCACCTTTGGGGTTAGAGTTTCACCACTTGTAGAGTGAACCAACTAACTGTATGTACTAAGTTGCACCTTTAACATTATTAAGTATATTCTAGTAATAGCCTAAAAATTCCTTTATGAATTTTCTATGAAAATGTTGTTGAAGATTTTGTTCGTAATATTCATGATTCAAAATAGCTCAATTGAGGTTATCATCTTAAGACAATAATGTTTGGAAAGTAAAAAAAAAAAGTTTTACGGGAAGAAAAATATGTAATATATGGCTATATTAAGTCTCATTAAGAAGCAAAGAAGTACCTTAAGATACTATTTTTTTAAAATCAAAATTAAACAAAACAAAACAAAACAAAAACGTGCTCTAAGTATTGGAGAGGGGTATCTTAAAAAGTTGTCTTTGGAGAATTAAATTGAAAAATAATACTTCTTATGTAAATTTTTTGCTAAGTGTCAAGCTTACAGAAAATTGCAAGATACATTAGTATAAAGGACAATTTTATACTAATTATAATAATTTCATTTGTTCACATTTTGTCTGAAAGCTTCAGTGTCTACATCCTAAAAATAGCGATGCTTTCAATTAGTCTACAGTATGGTTGTGGATCTAGTGGATTAACAGTGATTTGGTAATTCCTAATTGGCCACTATTTTATGATTTTGTAAATTTCCTGAATACCTTTTGCATTAAATTTTTACCTTCAGAACAGGGTCAATGCTAAGATCACACTTACACTTAGTTTTAACTTTTTAGCTCCATTTAATTTGGAACATACCCAAAGTGCTCAGTTATTTTTTTATGACTTTGACATCTTTGAAAAGCTCTCTGCTTTGTGCCTTCACTGTGGTCCTCACTGTTAGACTTTACTGACTCCCCTCTACTGAAAGTCCTTGGCTGGGACACCCAGTCTTAGGCTTGTCGAACTTAGAGACAAACGAAATCTATTTCCCCTCTCAGGTAATGTTCATTTATCTACTTGGTCTAGGGTGGTATGATTTCCTCACTGAGTAACTCTTTTCCCAATACAAAGCCATAGAAAGTTTTCCAATCCTTATAACAATTGCCCTTAATGTAGCCGCCCCCGCCATAGTTGTTGTTATTTAATTTTCGCTGTGAGGGGCCTGCAAGACCAGTCTTCAGGTCCTGTAGTCTTATCACAGGTATTCCTCACATCTTACTGGAAGAAGGAACATGCCTTCTCTTCTGCTTGTAGCTTTATTTATTGGCTCTCCTTTTCACCTTGCTGTTCTAGTTGACTTCTCTTCCAAATATATCTTTTTATGTTAGAAATAAAGGAAAACTAAAAAGTGCTTATGTGATATTTTGTATTTTATAAATCTGTTTATGCTTTTGGCAATCATTTCATATTAGTTGATGCTGGCCCGCCCCAGCCTCTTGCACAGCTACAGAGCACCACAGTGATTATTTCTAAGAGAGAAGCACATAAGGGCCTTTAAAATGCTTAGAGTAATTGACCAAGTAATGTTAGTAATGTTAGTATTGGAAGTCTTTCTTAAAAAGAAGCTCTCAGAGATGCAGATAAGGATTTATGTATCAAGATGTTCAATAAAGCATTATGAAATACAGAACCTTAGATATATTTTTCATGACTTACGTAACAGTAATGGTTAATGAACTGATACTCACACAACAAACCACTATGTAATCATTATAAAGTCACATGTTAGAATAAACAGCCTTCCAAATTATCTGTATAGGATATAGTAGAGCACCCATGCCAGGATTTCTTAGCAGGCAGAAGGACTACATCTTTAAAGACATTCTAGGACACATAGAAAGTTCCAGATAAGAAGGAAGCATACCTCATTGACTTAAAATCAGCAGAAGTAACTGCAAGAAAATTTGTTGAAGTGACAAAATGGCTATTTCTAAGGTCTGAGTTCTGGTCATTTTCCCTCATATTTATTTACTTTCCAACATTTGTATTGTTTTTAGAGAAAATTGAAATCAATTCTTATATGAATCCTTTTCCTTATACAGATACCATAATCCTTCACTGTGGATCATTTTTTGTTGTTGCTGTTTTATTTTGGTTTGAGACAGGGTTTCTCTGTGTACACCCCCCCCCCAACGCGTCCCCACACCTGATCCCCACCTTCCTTACCCTCCCCGTGCCCTTACTCACCAAGTTCCCTCCTTCCATCTACTTAAGATGTCTAATTTATTTCCCCTTCTGAATGAGATTCAAGTACCTTTCCTTGTGCCCTCCTTGCCTTCTTTGGGCCTGTGGATTATAGAACTATTACCCTGTATTTTTGGCTAATACCATGCCATTTGTGTCTTTCTGGGTCTGGGTTACCTCATTCAGGATGATCTTCTCTAATTCCATCCATTTGCTTGCAAATTACATTATATCTTTATTTTTAGTAGCTGAATAATATTCCATTGTGTAAATGTACCACATTTTCTTTATCCATTCTTCAATTGAGGGACATCTAGATTGCTTCCAGTTCTGACTATTAAGAATAAAGCTGCTGTAAGACAATTATAGGAGATGGGGAAATAGAAGGACCCAGAGGGTCCTAGAAACCTACAAGAAAACATCGTGATGGGTGGATCGGAGCCCAGAGGGATCGGCTCAAACTATTGTACTAACCAAGGACAATACAAGTAGTAAACATTGAACCCCTACTCAGATCTACCCAATGGACAGGACATTCTCTACAGTTATGTGAAGAGTGGGGACTGATTGACTCTGACATGAACTCAGGTGCCACATATTTGACCACCTCCCCATGGTGGGGAGGCCTGCTGGCACTCAAATAAAGAATAAGCAGACTACCAAGATGAGACTTGATAGCCTATGACCATATAGTGGAGGAGGAGGTCCTCCTCGATCATAGACCTAGGGGAAGGGAATAGGGTGAAAGTGGGAGGGAGGGAGGAATGGGAGGATACAAGTGAGGGAATAACAATAGAGTTGTAATCTGAATAAATTAATAAAATGAAAAAAATGACAAAAAAGAATAAAGCTGCTATGAATATAGTTGAGCAAGTGTCTTTGTGGTATGGTAGAGTATCTTTTGGGTATATGCCCAGGAGTGTTATAGCTATGTTTTGAGGTAGAGGTAGATCTATTTGCAATTTTATGAGAAACCTCCAGATTAATTTCCACAGTGGTTGTACAAATTGGTACTCCCACCAACAATGGGGGAGTATTCTTTTTGTTCCATATCCTCTCCAGCATGTGCTGTTACTTGAGTTTTTGATCTTACATATTCTGATAGAATAAGATGGGATCTAAGAGTGGTTTTGACTTGCATTTTCTTGATGATGAAGAAGAACATTGCTTTAAGTGCCTCTTAGCCACTAGAGATTCCTGTTTGGCTCTGTACCCCATTTTTAATTGGGTTATTTGGTTTGT
Organism: Acomys russatus; assembly: GCF_903995435.1. Classification (NCBI taxonomy): domain Eukaryota; kingdom Metazoa; phylum Chordata; class Mammalia; order Rodentia; family Muridae; genus Acomys; species Acomys russatus. Next base: position 47,013,698 of record NC_067138.1, on the reverse strand, counting down.
TGGTATATAAGTTCTTGAGTTTTTTAAAAAATATTTTAGATATTAGCCCTCCGTCTGATGTGGCGTTGGTGAAGATCTCTTCCCATTTTGTAGCCTGCTGTTTTTTCCTATTAACAGTGTCCTTTGCTTGCAGAAGCTTTTCAGTTTCATGGGGTTCCATTTATTAACTGTTGATCATAGTGCCTGAGCTGTTGGTGTTCTGTTCAGAAACTTGTCTCCTGTACCAATGGGCTCTTCCTCCAAATTCTCTTCTATTAGATTGAGTGTGTCTCAATGTGTTTTATGTTGAGATATTTGATCCACTTGGACTTGAGTTTGTGCAGGGTGATAAATATGAGTATATTTATATTCTTCTACATGTAAACATCCATTTAGGCCAGCACCATTTGTTGAAGATGCTGTCTTTTTTCCATTGTATAGTTTTCGCTTCTTTGTCAAAAATTAGGTGTCTGTATGTGTATGAGTTTATTTATGAATCTTCAATTTGATTCTATTGATGAACCTCTCTGTTTTAATGCCAGTACCATGAGGGTCAGCTCTGCTGTGCTGTTCAGGTAAGCTTTCCTGGGCTTATGACCCTGTGGACATCTTTACTGCTAGAGGTGGTGAAGGTTGTGGGGTATGGGGGAACATCACCTCTGTGCCTGTGATACCCTATGGCAGATGAGTTGTTGTTGTTTTTTTTTTAAATTTTTTATTAATTTATTCTTGTTACATCTCAATGGTTATCCCATCCCTTGTATCCTCCCATTCTTCCCTCCCTCCCATTTCCCCTTATTCCCCTCCCCTATGACTGTTCCTGAGGGGGATTACCTCCCCCTGTATATGCTCATAGGATATCAAGTCTCTTCTTGGTAACCTGCTGTCTTTCCTCTGGGTGCCACCAGGTCTCCCCCTCCAGGGGACATGGTCACATGTGAGGCACCTAGCAAAGTAGAAGGATGCAGAGGGTCCTAGAAACCTACAAGTAGAACATTATGATAGGCAGATTTGGGCTCAGGGGTCCCGCTCAAACTAAGGCACAAGCCAAGGACAATACAGGCTGTAAACTTTAAACCCCTACCCAGTTCTAGCTAATGGGCAGAACATTCTCCACAGTTGAGTGGAGAGTGGGATATGACTTTCTCATGTACTCTGGCAGATGAGTTGTTAAGTCAGCTTTCCCACACTCCATAGGAGCTGGCTCCTCCACACCTCTGCCACCAGGGCGAGCTCCACTGTGCTGCCTGGGTGAGGTGCAGGGACTATTCTCCCAAGTGCGGGGGCCCAGAGTCACATCGTCTGCTACATGACATGGTGGCAAGTGGTGCCTATGTTCTGCCTGTGCTGTAGGGTGGAGGGCAGGTCTATGTGCATCTTTCATCTTGAGGCATGGCAAAACCACAGGTCTCTGTCTTCCTCCTCACATGCTGCGGTGCCTAGATTTGATTTTTATGTGTCCTAGGCATAAAACAGTTTTGGTCATCAAGGCAGGCATCAAGCTAGGATGAACAAAGCTGCAGTAGATGTAAATATGTTTTTGTTTTGATCCCAAGTGTGGCATGTGGATCAGACTTGTGTTAGTGTGTGTGGTGTTTGTCTTCTGGAAACAGACATGGTGTTTGTCCACTAGAAGAGGAACTGCCTTTTGCAGGGGCATGGTCTTTGCCTGCTGATAAACATCCTCGTATGAACTCTGAGAGGATATATATAAAATAAAAGGCTTGGCATTTTTGTTTTTGCATCATAAATGCTCCAGAGACCTGTTTGAGGTTCCGGATTCCCTGCTGCTACAGTTGCTGAATTGCTGGTTTGTTGTTTAACAGGTCTGCTGGAGTCTTGACCATGAAAGTAGAATCCTCCAAGGAACTGAGTGCAAAAATGTCTACTTCTCCTGTCCCATTAACCTCTTTTCTCTCCTGTCTAGCGTATGTGGGTTGGAAGGGAGTTATAGGCATTAAAGAAGCCCAAGTAGAGCAGGTTTGTAAAAGTTCAAAGCCTACACAAAGGACTGTCATCTGCTCTGTTCAAAGCCTACACAAAGGACTGTCATCCGCTCTGTTCAAAGCCTACACAAAGGACTGTCATCTGCTCTGTTCCCGACTAATGTAAGAACATCACCAATAACAAGGTGTCTCTTTGCCCATTGCCCATTTTTAATTGGATTTTTTTTTGATATCTAGTTTCATGAGTTCTTTATATATTTTGGATATTGATCCTGTATCAGAGGTGGTAAAAATCTTTTCCCATTCTATAGGCTGCTGCTTTGTCTGAATAATAGTGTCCTTTGCTTTACAGAAACCTTTCAGTCTCATAAAATCCTATTTATAAGTTGTTGACCTTGGTGCCTGAGATATTGGTGTTCAGGAAGCCTTCACCTTTGCCAATGAGTGAAAGGCTATTCTCCACTTTACTATCGTGTTCAGTGGATCTGTTTTTATGTTGAGGTCTTTGATCCATTTGGCTCTGAGTTTTGTGTTGTGTGATGATAATGGATTGATTGGATTTTTCTACATGCAGCTATTATTCAGTTTGACTAGAACCATTTGTCAAAGTTGCTGTCTTGTTTCCATGTGTATTTCTGGCCTTATTAAAAAAAACCTGGCTATACATATGTGTGTGGATTTGTGTCTGTGTCTTCGGTTTAATTCCATTGATCAAAGTGTCTGTCTGTTTAATGCCAATTCCGTGCAGCTTTAATGACTGTAATTTTGTAGAATAACTTGAAGTCTAGAATGGTGCTACCTCCAGCATTTCTTCTATTGTTTGAAATTGTTTTAGCTATCTGGGGTTTTTGTGTTTCTATATGAAGCTAAAAATTGTCCTTTCAAGATTTGTAATAAATGTGTTGAAATTTGTGTTGAATTGGAATTTTGATGTAGAGTGTAGATTGTTTTGATGGGATGGCCACCCCAGCTCACTAAATCACATTAGGACTGAGCATATCCTCTTCCCCTGTGGCCTGGCAAGGCAGTCCCACCAGGGGAAAGTGATCAAAAAGCAGGCATCAGAGTTCATATCAGAGACAGTCCCTACTCCCATTACTAGAGGACCCTCATGATGCCTGAGCTGCCCACTAGTTACATCTGTGTAGGGGGTCTAGGTCTAGTCCATGCATGGTCTTTGGTTGGATGCTTCAGTCTCAGCAAGCCCCTGGAGGCCCCAGTTAGTTGATTTGCCTATTTTTTTCAGACCTCATCATACCAACATTGTATAACATTAAGTGACTAACAATCCTTGTGTAAATAAAGAGTTCATCTGTGACTTGATCTTTAAATGGGATTGCTTCAACACCCTACTTTCCTTCAAACCTTGAACAACTTTGTAGTAAAGATATCAGCATTTTTTCTTATTGTTTGTGTTAAATGCACATTACCTTTTGAGGAGTGACTTTCCCATTATGTTTAAGTGGTGCTTTAAAGGCATTATATGGTATCCAATGTAGAAGTGTGTTCACTTTTAGAAAACTTAAATGCCTACTCACGCTTAGTGCCCAACTTAATGGATGGGTTACAAGTGGATTTTGACACATAATTAGTTTGTGTTGACTATAATCAGAAAGCTTTCTTTTTGATTTTTAAGTGGGATATACTTCTTAAAATGAAACAACCAGAAGAAACATAAATTTTGCTCAACATCTAAATTGAGTAATTCATTACACTTCAATAAATCCTCAAATATGAAGGAAGTAATTCATTTAAATGATTGCTGTTTTCTCTGCTGTTTATATTTAAAGTTAAAAGAGATATATTTAAACTGCAACCAGAAAAGTGTCTAAATGTCTTTTTTGATGTACCTTGTGATTTTTTTTTTTTTTTTTTTGCAGTTTAGATCCTTTTACTGTATACGGAAAATGCACTGCCAAATGTGAATTGCTTGTGAAGTCTACCATGCTGATAGTTTATAAACACCATTTGCATTCTGCTTTGAGGCGCATGCTGTTTGTTTCTTTCTAAAACCCAATTTATAGAATTATATAGAAATGAAATTTCAGTAGTGGTCCTTTATGGCAATAGTTTTCGAATGTCAATTAGAAAAATAACATGGCTAGTCTTCTGATATTACAGGATCCCTGTTTATCTGTAAATTATTATAATAGAAGGTTTGGGAGATTTATTTTCTCCTCTCTAGAGCATTGTATTTGTGTTTTTGCCTGGTGGGAGGGTTTCTCTTTACTATTGCTATTTAGGAATATTCCAAAGACAGGCTATGGTGCTATGACTGTCCACTTTTGCGTGGTGCCTACATGTCATGCAGGACTATCTAAAAAAAAAAAAAAAAAAAACCAGGCTAATTTTTTTCTTTTTTTTTCAACAGATCTTAGGAAACTCACAATAGGTGTGTCAGGATTGGGAACCATCAACATTTGCTAGATCTATAGCATACTAGATGTCAGTAGATTTATAAATATGTGTTAAAATTTAATAATAGTAAGGGTAGCCAACACTCAGTGCCTAATCCTGTTAAATATGATATGTGTGAAATCACTGAGGCTTTCCGTAAAAAGTAGTGACCTATTTTCACCCCCAAAGTTCAGGTAAGAAAATTAAATTTAAGAGGTCACACAGATGATAAACAGTAAAAGCAGGATCATATCCAGGATGTTTGTCTCATTGCTTGAGCTCTTAAACACTGTGTTATCTTCCCATACTGACTGCATATGTATAATAAAGCTCAATTATAAGTAGACCAATCAGTGATATTTCTCCCATAACTGCACTTATGTTCAACAAAACTCATTTCCCAAAGAACAGGCCATTTGTAGTGATTCTTCAGTGAGAAAAGCATGTTTCTAGTCAGTCTTTAAGTTGAGCATCAAACTCAGAGGTGTCATGAATGCAATTAAGACTGAGCCAAGATGCAAGGGTAGAATCTAACATTCTCTTTTAGGAAATCTCTTTGACCTTCTAAGCCCCTAGTTTCTGTATGTCGAAGGTAGAAATGGATCTTTCTGTGTTTCTGGCAGGTTCTATGGAAGACTAAGTAAAATAACCTTTGTGAAAAAAAAAAAAAAACTCTTCGCAATCTGTGTGGCATATTCACTACTACTCTACATCATCAGTAATAAAAATTCTGACATACTTCATGGCCAGAGATTAGGAGCTCAAGGATGCTATGTGACACCCAGAAGCATGGTCAATGCTTACCTTTGTTTCTACCCTTGAACATAATTACAGTTTGCTCTGAGGCTCCTTTTTTTCTTTTCCTTTTTTTTTTTTTTTTTTGAAAGAGGGTTTTGAGAGAGCCTTGGCTGTCCTGGACTCGCTTTCTAGACCAGGTTGGCCTTGAACTCACAGTGATTCCTCTGCCTCTGCCTCCCAAATGCTGGGATTAAAGGCGTGCGCCACCACACCTGGCATTGCTCTGAGCTCTTAATGGTGCTCTATGCTTAACAAAAAGTACTCCGACATTATCCCTGTGTTCTCCAAGGCTTGCCAGTCAGCTCCACTGTTGCTTCGAAGACTACGAACTTAACATTTATGAAGTTGAAATGATCTTTTCTAAAATAGTTTTTGTAGTGTCTATTTCTAATGTTATTAGAGCCCAGTCACAGATGTCACTAGTCTGCCCACTTATGCACTCCTACTGAGATTTGTTGTCCTGCTGGTGTTGCGTGAAGACTTCTTGCACTTTTCCTCACTGGCATCTCCGTCGTGTCTGCCATAGTTTGTGTTCTCTTTGCTCTGATTCAGAATTTTGAGTACAAAAGTCTCCTGGCAAACCACTGAAACCCTAGACATCTCTTTCTCCAATCACCTACCACATAGCCATAGGGGGTGGGGCATTTCCTAGCACAAAATTATGGTTGTAGCAATTCTGTGCTACCTTCAGAAAGAGCAACCTAACCTAGAAGCTCTTCACTGTGTGATCTCAGTGAGTTGTTTGCTTTTGGCTACAGCTCCAAGCTTACCTCTCCATACCACCTTACACTCAGTGTTTTAGTAATAGTAGACAATAAAGTTGTTTGCAGTGACCCACCCAAACCTTTCCACCCCACTCCACCTCACATGCACTTAAAATAAAAAAAAAAAATTATTTTTATTTCATGTGCATTGGGTGTTCTGCTTGCATATATGTTTGTGTGAGGATGTTGGACTCCCTAGATCAGGAGTTATTGACAGTTGTAAGCTGCCATGTAGGTGCTGGGGATTGAACATGGGTCCTCTGGAAGAGAAGCCAGTGATCCTAACTGTTGAGCCATCTCTTCAGCCCTCACACGTACTTTTTGATTTCAATTTGAACCTCTTCTTGCCTCCATTTCAACAGCATTGATTTTTTAACTAAGACTCCTCTAAGAAGATTGATTTAAGAATCTGTTTATCTTTAAGAAAGTGGAATTGAATCAATGTGGGACTGTTCTTTTAGTATTTTCAGCAGTAAGGAGACTGGTGCAAGAGGATCATGGGTTTGAGGCCACCATGACCTCTATCTCAGATTAAAAAAAAGAAAAAGATTGACTCTAGGTGAGCAGTTCTCAATCCATGGGGTGTGACCTTTTTGGGAGTCACATATCAGATAACTTGCATAACAGATACTTACATCATGACTCATAACAGCAGCAAAATTACACTTATAAAATAGCAGTGAAGTGATTTTATGGTTTCAGGTATAACTACAACACGAGGAACGGTATTACAGGCTAACAGTATTAGGAAGGTTGAGAACCACTGCTCTAGACAATGAGAGAAGTTTTATATGGCTACTCAAACAAGAAAACAGAAGTAACAATAACTACAAATAAGTGACTCATATTATATTATATCACAGACTATATTACTATATGTGTGTAGAATGTTAGCAAGCATTTCCAAATGGTTCTTACAACCTGGAAGTAGGTGCTCTTAATCACATGTAACAAACACAGACCTGAGTATGTGTGTTTCATCCATACTCACACAGCCAGGAAAGCAATAGAACTAGGATTAAAAACCTCAACCCATTTGAGAGAGTCTTTGCTAGGAACTACATATAAATATCTATTATATTGTCTGCAGTTATTAAAAGCACAACACCAAATAAGGAAGGAATACAAGTGATACAGGTGCTGGTGGCATTGGATTCTGGGACAAAGCAATGAATGAGTGGTGGGTGGTTAGAAGGGGAAAACTCATGGTATCTACCAGGGATGGGAACGGGGGGCAGGGAAGACTGGCACAGATGTTCTGCCACAGTACCAGGGATGATTTTAAAATGATTTAAAGTAAAAAAAAAAAAATAGTATTTGTCAAAATATCTGTTTCAAATGGATAAATCCTGTAGATGCCCATTTATGATCTCTATGGTCACTCTGGGTTTGGTATCCACAAAATCACTAATATGTATAGAGGATATAGAGAGAAAAATCTGACTGGAATTTAGTTGAGGAAATGCTAGGGTTTGGCTATAGTTCTATGGATTTCTTTCAGGGCTGGATCTGTCATTCTTATTGTTACAGATATATCTTACTTATAAATGTACAATATAACCTGATGAGTCTCTGTAGTGTTGTTCATATGTATATTTGTTTAGGTCTGACCATGTGAGGGATTGTCTAGGAGTTTTTCTTTATGAGAGTGCATTAGAATGTTTACAAACACATTTTGTCATAAATTGTAAGTCAGAAAATGTCTCAAAGTACATAGTAATTGCATGAAAAGGAGAGGGTTTCTAAGCAATAAGATAATCATAGTCAATGTTATCATTGTTGCTGTTTTAGGTGGTGAAAGCTTATTCTGGACAAGCACCTTACTTATTTCATTGCTAAGGATTTTAACATGTTTTATCTTATTTTCTAAAATCAACTCTCTGAGGCAAGTTTTATTACAATTAGTATGCCTATTTTACACATGAGGACATCTTAAAATTTGTTATTACATTTATTTACTGAGAGTGGGCAAATGTGTAAGAACCAGCCAGTGCTCACGTGGGAGCCATGACCTGTGTGTGGATGTCAGAGGACAACTCTCATGAATCAGTTCTTTGTTCCCTAGGCTGGAACTCATGTCATTGGTCTTGGCAATCACATCTTTTCTGGCCTGCAGGATGCCTTAAAAGAAGTCCAAGGTGGAACTGAGACTAAAAGTCCGAATTTCCTGATTTGAAAGTTTGTATATTTCTAGAAACAAGAACAGGAGCGTAAAGACTAGTGTCTAGATTTACAATAAAAACATTTAACTTCTTATCTTGATAATTGCAAGTTTGCATGTGATTTAAAGAAATAATATAGAGATCCCTTGTATGCATCAGTTTCCTCCAAGCCAGCATACCGTAAAACTGTAGCAGCACGCTATTACTGTCAGGACATTGAAACAATGAAAGTGTAGAAATTGCACAGCTTGTACACATTTCAGTCTCATGCTTTATGGTTCTTTATTTTTGCATGGATACCTGTGGTATCATTTTAAATAATTCATTGTCTATGTACTTATCACAAGTATATATTAATATAAAATTATTTTTATATGCCTATCTTAGATAGTCTATGACTTTGATGAACTAAGCTCTAATCTCTTACAGGGATATTTTGTTTCTGGAGACTTTAGAAACTTTTATATATATTTTTACATATATATTTATATTATTATACATATATACAATAAACTACCTACAACAAGAAGAACCATGAAACAATCAGGAATTATATATATATATATGTTACATTCATAGAGTTTTGGCTCTTTGTATTTGGCAGCCTTGAGGAAAACATCTTTCCTATCTTGGTGAGTCTAAAATTCTGAATGTAAATCAATATCTATCATATCTCATCATTATCAACTTAAAACATCTATCTAGACCTAAAACATTTATGTAGATAATTATACCATGAATCTGGCTCTTGTTTCCCTTATGGATTTGTCATATAAGAATGGTGCCAATGGACACTCTTGGTTCTGATATAAGGAAGAAAATATTAAATCTTTCACCAATATGTTAGCTATGGTTTAAATATGTTTTTTCTCTCTCTAATAGATACTCATTGTGACAGGGGAAATTTTATCTTATTCCAATTTTTTAAACAAATGTTTCATTAAAATTTTTTTGCAAGAATGGGTGAATAATTTTGTCAAATGCTGTTTTCCACATGTGTTTTTTCCTGAATAAGATTGTGACCAACAACACATTTTGAGAAATATGTTGCAGGTCTCCCCAAAACTTCAATTAATCATTATGATTATTTTTGTGTATTGGTTAGCTCTGTTTACCAGTGTTTTAAGAATATCTTCATCTATATTTGTGAGGCATGTTAGCCCATGGCTTTTTCTGTAGGATCTTTTTCTGTTTTAGAATGAGACATGACTTCATAAAACGAATTGCAAAATGTTACATCTATTTTCTGGAAAAGATTATGTGGCATTAGAGTTCCCTCTGCTTAGGCAGTTGATGAGACCATTCGGCCGGGGAGATTTTTGTATGTGCATGAATTCAGTTTTTTTTTTTTTTTTTTTTTTTTTTTTTTGTAATGCATGCATCACACACTGCCTTGTGTGTAGGCTATTTAAGTTGGGTAAGTTGTGATAGGTTTTGCACATCTTAGTTTGTCTTCAGTTGTCAAACACAGTTATAGAGCTGCATGTAACATCTACTTAACCTTTTGATGTTTCCAGTCTGTAGTGATTATCTTCACAGAATCACTGATAGTGATGATTGGTGTCTTTTCTGTTTTGTTGGTTTCTCTTTGCTTTTCTGTAATTTGCATTATGTACAATATATATTTATAGAAAATCAGTGTTTTAAGTTGTACACAACAGGAAGAACAGGAAAAAGCATATCTGCTGGGTTTTCTTTTTGCTAGAAATGTAAGCTCTGTTTACCTAGTTGAAATACTCATCAGTTCATTTTTAAAGTTATGTGCAAATAAAGACAACACAATATAGAAAAGTTCTTGCTTCAATATTCTCCTTTTAAATTTGGGTTTCTCCCAAGACAGTTTTAAAGGAGAAGTAGGAATAATGCAAAATTTTAACTTGTTTGGTGGGACATTATTTGATTCTTCATTATATTGTTGCTTAATATTGCTTTATGCAAAGATTCATTTCTTTTTGTTCTTTGTGTGTTATCTTTTCCTTGCTTTAGCAAAAACACTGAGGCAGTAAGCTGAAAAAGAAGTAAGGTTTATGTTGCTTCTATCTGGGGGCTTTGGCCTATGGTGGTTTGACACTGTTTGCGCTGTGGTGAGGTAGTACCATTGGGGTGGGAATGTGTGGTAGCAAGCTCTTCTCATGATAGGGAAGTGAAAGAAGAGAGCAAGAGACCAATATTTCCTTTGAAGATTTGTCTCCGATGGATCTAAAGCCATCCACTAGGCTCTGACTCTTTAAAGATTTCTACTACTTTCCAGTGTTGTCATACTGAGATCCAAACACTAACATAAGGGTCTTTGGAGAACATTTTGGATCTAAACTATGACATGTGAGATGTTTGTGTATGTTTTTATGTAACATTGGCTATTCAGATATGTAGTCCTCTGAGCTGAAAGTATAATGCCCTGAACGGCTATTGGAAATGACAGAATGAGACTTTTGTTGACTACAATAAATGCATTCAGTATTGATGTCTAATATTTAATATGTAAAATGTATATCTGAATGTTTTGTCATAGTTTAAATGATTCTGTATATTAATTAGGGAATATTTCACTGAAGAATTTTAAGTTAGAATTATCTACCTATCACTCTAGTTTAGACTTTAAAGGTGAAGGAGAAATGTAAAAATAAAATAAAATGACTATCCAAATTCAGAGGCAGCTGTGGCTTATATTGAATAAAATTTAGGCAAGTTCATTTATTGTAGAATATTTAGTTAAGTTTCTAGAATCTAAAAATGCAAGAGCCAGTTCAGCAAAATCCTACCACTTTGGTTACAAGTAACCATAAAACATGTCTCATCTCAAAGCCATAGTTCTCACTTTGAACTTGGAACTCGAATCTTACTCTATTTTTCTCTTTCAGAAAGACAAACTGTGGAGCATTTTTGTCTAAATGAGTAAGAAGAAAATGGTGCATATAGCTTAACAATGCAGCTGCTGAAGGTAGTGCAGTTGAGGTCATGATAAAGTGTAAGGGTAAATGACATTTCATTCTAACAGTCCACAAATCTCTTCTAGTGTCTGAACAGTATTTAAGCCTAATAAAGTGAGCTCTGCCTTTACTCTGTAAATTAATTATGAAGCTGCTGTTTTAGAAGACTTATAAGAAAATGGACTAAACCTCTCCTGAGAATTTTTATTCTAAAATAAGCAGCGGGGATAGGGGCAGGTGTATATGATAATACAAAAATAACAAAACTCCTTTATTTCCTTGTTCTTTTTTGGTTATTTATTTTTGGAGATTGCAGTAACTTGATTTGTGAAATCTATGGTTAACTTCTCAAAAATAAATATATAGAGTTCTTACAGTATAAATTTAACCCATCTGTTATTCTGTGTAAAATAACTTGCCCTTTCATTTAGCCTTGGAGAGAGAGAGAGAGAGAGAGAGTGTGTGTGTGTGTGTGTGTGTGTGTGTGTGTGTGTATCATTCCTGTTTATGTTTCCACATAATCCTTTTTCAGAACTCAGTTCTGGACCATTGTGAAGAAGAAACTTGTTTCCCTGATAGGTGTAAGCACTCCAAGTGTCAGAGGCGGTGTTCTGTATTCTTTTTTAAAAATATATTTTATTGGGGAATTCCAAGATGGTGTTGACCAGTATGCACCATAGCTGATCTACTCTGAGGAGACCAGGGATGTGAATGGAGCCACAGACTGCTGGATTTTGAGAACTGTAGTTGAGTGGGGCCCCAAACTCTGCAGACCGCCAGTGGGTCTAACCCCTAGACAAGCAACAGCCCGGAGGTGCTAAATGCACTCCCCAAACTCTGAAATGGAATCCACAACCAAACTGCAGCTGGCACATAAAACCCAAACTCGCCATTTGGGGAGAGGATTTTCCAGAGCCCCCAACCTGAGGAGTCTCAGTGAATAGGGTGAAACTACCATTGAACCTTTCCATCCACACCACGCCAAACTGTGGAGGTCACCTGCCTAGCCCGAGTGGAAACACAGGTGGTGGAACTCACCAAAAACAGCTAGAGCTGGCGTGTAGCTTGCGGTCCGTGTCCTGGGCCCAATCTGAACCCAGACACAAAGGATTGACCCTGCAAACAGGGGCAGTTAGAAACCAGCGTGGACTGCTCCTACAGCCCAGTGGGACTGCCCACGTTATCGGGAGACGTGGGTCTTGCTTGCGGTGTCTAACTGCTGACCTAGAGCGAGTTGGGAGCATTCTGGCTTTCACTGGCAGAAAGAGAAGATACGGGGGATTCCCGCCAGCGGTCTGAATTGCCATTGTCGCCAGCCACCCCCCCGGGCTGCCCGCACTGACCAGGCACTCCCCAAACAACAGAACCTAGCTGGGTCCCTTCTTGCGGGTGTGACAGGACCTCCCATGACATAGGGAGCCATGGGTCATGCTTGCAGGACCTAACTGCTGACCTAAAGCGAGCTGGGAGTATCCTGGCTTTCACTGGTGGAAAGAGATTCCTGCCAGCGGACTGAATCGCCATTGTTGCCAGCTGCCCGCCTGGGCTGCCGGCACTGACCTGGCACTCCACAAACAACAGAACCTAGCTGGGTCTATTCTTGTAGGTGTGACAGGACCTCCCATGATACAGGGAGCTGTGGGTTGTGCTTGCAGGGTCTAACTGCTGATCTAAAGCAAATGGGAGCATCCTGGCTTACAGGGGCATGGAAATTGCTGCCTCCTTGGATACTGCCAGTGGCCTGAAACCATATTGTCTCTGGCCCACCGGGCACTGATTCTGTAATCTCCAACAGGCAGATCCTAGCTGGGTCAGCTCCTGAAGACCCAGCAAGAACTCCCAAATTCATGGGAGAGGCTGCACGCTCCTACAGAGAATAGAGGCAGAGCTAAAAGACAGCTGCAGCCCAGAAGATCTGATCCACCTGGGGTCTTGGCTACAAAGCAACAGGAAGGACAGGCAGCTGGGATCAACCTACACAGCCAGAGAGCTCGTGTGCTGACCTTACTCTAGAGCCCAAAACTGCTGTTCTGAATTACAGCAGTAAGGTGAAAAGGCCCAAACAGAAACCTACTTTGCATGACTCAGCCTGAAGCCTAAGGTGTTGAGAAAAATCGCCAGGAGTAGAATCTGAATCACCTGCCTGGTCCAGGGAAATACTCCCTGATCCCCACAGGCAAGGGCACCCTACCTATAATCAGGCATCAACTATCCACTCTCAAAACAGGGAAGGTCACTACAAACCACCTCCCAACACCAGAGTCACCAAAATTACAAGAGGACACAGCGAAAGAACGCTAACAAAAACCAAAACAGGTTGGCATCTCCAGATCCCAGCAATCCCAATAAAAACAACCTGGAGAACCCAACAACAATTGATATACAACAAAATGACCTCAAGTCCTTAGTAAGTAAGATAATAAGGGAAGAAACAAATAAAATCTGTAAACAAATGCAGGAGGAGGCAAACAAGAGGGCTGAGGATTTAAAAGAGTCATATAAAGAGGCATTTGAAGAATTTCAGAAAAATACAAATAACTAGATGAAGGTAATCATTAAAACAGTTCAAGACCTGAAGATAAAAATGGAAGCTATCATAAAGGAACACATGGAAGAAAAACGTGATTGAGAAGCATCAGAAAAGAAAGCAAGCATCTCAGAGGTGGCCTTATCTAACAGATTGCAAGAAATGGAAGAACGAATATTGGGACTTGAAGATACAATCGTAGAACTGGAAACATCCATCAAGGGAAATTCTAAATCTGGAAAGTGCCTGACACAGAGCATTCAAGAAATCAAGGACACCATGAAAAGACGAAACTTGAGAATAATAGGGATAGAGGAAAGAGAAGGCAACCGACTCCACAGCCCAGAAAATATCTTTAATAGAATAATAGAAGAAAATTCCCCCAATTTGAAGAAGGAGATGCATATGAGCATACAAGAGGCATACAGAACACCAAATAGAATAGACCTGAAAAAAAAATCTTCCCGCCACATAATAATAACAACACAAAATATACAGAACAAAGAAAAAATATTAAAAGCGACAAGAGAAAAAGGCCGAGTATCATATGAAGGCAAACCTATCAGAATTACTCCGGACTTCTCAACAGAGACCATGAAAGCCAGAAGAGCCTGGACAGAGGTTCTGCAAACCCTAAGAGAACACAGATACCAGGCAAGATTACTATATCCAGCGAAATTATCAATAACCATTGACGGAGAAAACAAGATATTCCATGACAAAAACAAATTCAAACAGTACCTAGCCACAAATCTGGCTTTACAGAAGTTACTAGAAGGAAAACTCCACCCCAATGGGTCAAACTACAACCAAAACTACATAGGAAATAGGTAACTATACCATCGCAAAAATCACAACCTCACAAAATCTCGACTATTACAGATGCCAAAAATGAAAGGACTTAGCAATCACTGGTCATTAATATCTCTCAACGTCAATGGTCTCAATTCTCCAATAAAGAGACACAGACTAACTGAGTGGATGCATAAACATGACCCAACATTCTTCTGCCTTCAAGAAACACATCTCAACCACAAGGACAGACATTGCCTCAGAGTAAAAGGCTAGGGAAAAATATTCCAAGCAAATGGTCACAAGAAACAAGCTGGGGTAGCCATTCTAATATCTAATAAATAGACTTTAATTCAACCAAAATTATCAAAAGGGAATGAGGATAGACACTTCGTACTCGTCAAAGTAAAGTCAATCAAGAAAACATCACGATTTTGAACATCTATGCTCCTAATACAAGGGCTCCCACATTTGTAAAAGAGTTATTAACAAAGCTTAAACCACTCTTTGATACCCACACATTAATAGTGGGATATTTTAATATGCCACTTTCACTCAAGGATAGGTCTTTGAATCAAAAACTAAGCCGGGAAATAACTTCATTAATCAATGTCATGAATCATATGGATCTAAGAGATATCTACAGAACTTTCCACCCAAACGCAAAGGATTATACCTTTTTCTCAGCACCCCATGGAATGTTCTCTAAAATTGATCACACAGTTGGTCACGAAGCAAACTCAACAGATACAAGAAGATTGAAATAATACCTTGTATCTTATCAGATCACCATGGTCTAAGGCTGGACTTCAACAGCAATAGAAATAACAAAAAGCATACTAACACGTGGAAACTAAATAACTTTCTACTTAATGACACATGGGTCATGCAAGAAATAAGGGAAGAAATAAAAGACTTCCTGAAATTCAATGAAAATGATGGAACAACATACCCAAATTTGTGGGACACATTGAAAGCAGTGCTAAGAGGAAAATTCATAGCACTAAGTGCCTTTAAAAAGAAAATGGAAACATCTCACATAAACGACTTAACAACACATCTGGAAGCTTTAGAAAAAAAAGAAGCAGAAACACCCAACAGGAGTAGACACCTAGAAATAATCAAACTCAGGGCTGAAATCAATAAATTAGAAACAAAGAGAACAATCCAAAGAATCAACAAAACCAAGAGCTGGTTCTTTGAGAAAATTAACAAGATAGACAAACCGTTAGCCAATCTAACTAAAAGACAAAGAAATATTATCCAAATAAACAAAATCAGAAATGAAAAGGGAGACATAACAACAGACACCGAAGAAACACAAAGAATCATAATAACTTACTTTAAAGGCATTTATGCCACAAAATTTGAAAATCTAAGGGAAATGGACAATTTCCTCAACCGATTCCACTTGCCAAAATTGAATCACGACCAGATAAACAAATTAAATAGTCCTATTTTGTCTATAGAAATAGAAGCAACCATTGATAGTCTCCCAACCAAAAAAAGCCCAGGGCCAGATGGTTTCAGCACAGAATTCTACCAGTCCTTCAAAAAGGAGCTAATACCGATACTATTCAAGCTATTCCAAAAGATAGAAATGGATGGAATATTACCAAATTCATTCTATGAGGCCACAGTCACATTGATACCTAAACCCCACAAAGACCCAACAAAAAAAGAGAATTTCAGACCAATTTCTCTTGTGAACATTGATACAAAAATACTCAACAAAATAGTCGCAAAGCGAATACAACAGCATATCAAAGACATCATTCACCATGACCATCAATGTAATCCACCATATAAACAAACTGAAAGAAAAACCACATGATCATCTCTTTAGATGCAGAAAAAGCATTTGACAAAACCCAGCACCCATTTATGTTTAAAGTTCTGGAGAAAGCGGGAATACAAGGCACTTATCTAAACATAATAAAGGCTATATACAGCAAACCAATAGCCAAAATCAAAGTAAATGGTAAGATACTCAAGGAAATCCCTCTAAAATCAGGGACCAGACAAGGCTGCCCACTTTACCCATATCTCTTCAATATAGTTCTTGAAGTTCTAGCCAGAGAAATAAGACATCAAAAGGAGATCAACGGGATCCAAATGGGAAAGGAAGAAGTCAAATTTTCCCTATTTGCAGATGATATGATAGTGTATAGAAGTGACCCCCAAAATTCCACCAGAGAACTTCTACAGCTGATAAACACCTTCAGCAAATTGGCAGGATACAAAATAAACTCAAAAAAGTCAGTAGCTTTCCAATATACAAATGACAAACAGGCAGAGGAAGAAATTAGGAAAATTACTCCCCTCACGATAGCCAAAAGCAATATAAAATATCTAGGAATAACCCTAACCAAGCAAGTGAAGGACCTATTTGAAAAAAACTTTAAATCTCTGAAGAAAGAGATTGAAAATGACATCAGAAGATGGTGGGATCTACCTTGTTCATGGATCGGGAGAATTAACATAGTAAAAATGGTCATCTTACCAAAAGCAATTTACATATTCAATGCAATCCCTATCAGAATACCTACAAAATATTTTGAAGATATTGAAAGAACAATTCTCAACTTCATATGGAGAAACAAAAAGCCCAGAATAGCAAAAACAATCCTATACAATAAAAGATCCTCTGGAGAAATCTCCATATCTGATCTCAAGCTGTACTATAGAGCAACAGTAATTAAAACAGCATGGTACTGGCACAGCAATAGGCTAGTGGATCAATGGAATCAAACTGAAGACCCAGAGATGAATTCCCACACATTTGGTCACTTGATTTTTGACAAAGAAGCCAAATCCATTCAATGGAAAAATGACAGCATCTTCAACAAATGGTGCTGGTCTAACTGGATGTCTACATGTAGAAAAATGCAGTTAGACCCCTATTTGACACCATGCACAAAACTCAAGTCCAAGTGGATTAAAGACCTCAACCTAAAACCAGAGACATTAATCCAGTTAGAGGAAAAAGTGGGGAAGAGTCTGGAACACATAGGCACACAAGACAACTTCCTGAACAGAACACCAACAGCCCAGCCTTAATGTCAACCATTAATAAATGGGACCTCATGAGGCTGAGAAGCTTCTGTAAGGCAGGAGACACTGTCAAGAGAACAAAGTGACAGCCTGCAGACTGGGAAAAGATCTTCACCAACCCTACACCTGACAAAGGTCTAATATCCAAAATATATAAAGAACTCAAGAAATTAAATACCACCAAACCAAATAACCCAATAAAGAAATGGGGTTCAGAACTAAACAGAGAATTCTCAACAGAGGAATATCAAATGGCTGAGAAACACTTAAAGAAATGCTCAACCTCCTTAGTCATCAGAGAAATGCAAATCAAAATGGCACTGAGATTCCATCTTACACCCATCAGAATGGCTAAGATCAATAACTCAACTCACACCAGATTCTGGCGAGGATGTGGAGAAAGAGGAACACTCTGGTGGGAATGCAAACTACCACAACCACTTTGGAAATCCATCTGGCGCTTTCTCAGAAAAATGGGAATAGGGCTTCCTCAAGACCCAGCTATTCCACTCCTTGGAATATACCCAGAAGATGCACTACCACACAACAGGGACATGTGCTCAACCATGTTCATAGCTGCCTTATTCATAATAGCCAGAACATGGAAACAGCCTAAGTGTCCCTCAATAGAAGAATGGATAAAGAAACTGTGGTACATTTACACTATGGAATACTACTCAGCTATTAAAAACAAAGAATTTCCAAAATTTGTGGACAAATGGATTGAACTAGAAATTATCATAATGAGTGAGTTCACCCAGAAGCAAAAAGAGTTAAATGGTATATACTCACTTATATCGAGACACTCGTCCAAGGGGTACGTCCCCGTGAAAAACTTTACCTACCAGGGAAGCGGGTCAGAGGGGAAGACATCCTATTGAGACTTTAGGTGTGAGAAGCCTGAGAGAATGAGGAAATAGAAGGATCCAGAGGGTCCTGGAAAACTACAGGCAGGTCTGGGCCGTGGGGTTTTCCTCAAACTATGGCACCAGCCAAGGAAAATATAGGCAGTAAACTTCGAACCCCTCCCCAGACTAGCCGATGGACAGGACATTCTCCACCATTAAGTGGAGAAGGAGATCTGACTTTCACACAAACTCTGGTGCCCCATATTTGACCATGTCTTTTGGATGGGGAGGCCTGGTGGCACTCAGAGGAAGGATAATAGGTCACCAAGAAGAGACTCGATACCCTATGAGCATATACTGGGGGAAGAGGTCCCCCTTAGTCACAGACATAGGGGAGGGGAATAGGGGGGGAAGTGAGAGGGAGGGAGGAATGGGAGGATACAAGGGATGGGCTAACAACTGAGATGTAATATGAATAAATTAATAATAAAAAAGGAAAAAATAAAAATATATTTTATTAATTTATTCATATTACATCTGAATTGCTATCCCATCCCTGTATCCTCCCATTCCTCCCTCCCTCACATTTCTCCCTTACTCCCCTCCCCTATGACGGTGACTGATGGGGACCTCTTTTCCCTGTATATGCTCATAATGGTATCAAGTCTCTTCTTGGTAGGCTGCTATCCTTCCTCTGAGTGCAGCCAAGCCTCTCCATCAAGGGGACGTGGTCAAATATGGGGCACCAGAGTTCATGTGAAAGTCAGTCCTCACTCTCCATTCAACTGTGGAGAATGTCCTGTCCATTGGCTACATCTGGGTAGAGGTTTGAAGTTTACTGCACTGTATCCTTAGTGTGTTGCATAGTCACTGGCCTATAGTATGATGTCTCTCACGTGTAGGTGAAAAGTTTAGGGTGAGATGATTTGAACTCAAGCAAGGTTGAGAATAGGTGTGGTGTGTGTGTGTGTGTGTGTGTGTGTGTGTGTGTGTGTGTGTGTGTGTGTAAAACACGTAGAGTACAAAGGAAAATGAAAGACAGAGCAATTGGAAAGATCAAAGATAGGGTTAAGTCAGAGGGAAGACCATGGCTTTTGGAGACACTGATGCAAATCTATGATTGAGCTTTCAATAATTCTCATCTTTCATCCCAGCCCCTGCCAAAACACACATGTCTTAAAATGTAAACACTTTTCAACAACTATTTTGTTGTTTACTATGGTTCTCAATTAGTCTGATACACGATTGAATAACAACAACAACAGCAGCAGCAACACTAGTAGTAGTAGTAGTAGTAGTAGTAGTAGTAGTAATAATAATAATAATAATAATAATAATAATAATAATAATAATAATAATAATAATAATAATAGCAGGTAGAAACCAAGCAAGTTATGAACTGACGTTAGCCTTCTAGCATCTCCCAAGATCAATGCTCTAGTCCCAAGGTGTGCCTTTTTCCTTGCTTTGACTTCTGCTCTTCAGTCCTCTCTCTTTTGAGCTGGGCTCTTACCTCATTGTTACTTGGCTTTAGTAGACTCACAGCATCCGTGACTGATGACAGAGGAGAGCCTGTGCTGCCAGCTGCTTAACTAATGGCTCTTAAAACTTTTAACGTAATGAAGGAAGGGTGTTGTTATATCTAATTCGATGAAACAGATAGAATTTTCTTTATAATTTATAATTAATGTCTAAAGCAATCATTTTTACTTTTAACCCTTGAATTATTGATTTTTTTCTTGTTTAATTTCACCTGAAACAAAGCCTTCTATGTGCTTTTATGGACTTGAAAATTACATATAAAGAATAAAGTAAAAGAAATACTCATCTTTACTTTCAGAAGCCACACACACACACACACACACACACACACACACACACACACACACACACACACAAGATGATTTGAATGTTGCAACAGGGGTTTCTCTCAATATCGTTCTGCTCACAAATGCTAAAAGAACCTTCCTTAGTATCTCACAATAAATGAACCGTGGTTATAACCAAAGAACAGCAAGCTGCCATGGTAAGGATGTTGAGTATCCCCAGTTGCTGGTCATGGTGCTAGGTGGCACTGGGGAAGCCAATACAAGTATGCCTATGTTCATACACAGACAACTTGTAAAAACATTAGGAAAAAGGATGTAAAAAAGACAGAATAAAGAGAGTTAAGTAACAGGGGACCTGCAAACAAAAGGAGCTATTGTTTTTTTCTCTTTCAGGTTTTAGGGAGCCAAACATGCTTCGGAGCAGGTAACACCTTAAATCTGAAAGAGAAAGAGGATGGAGATGTGATATGGTAATTTCAGAAGAGGTGCTCTGGAGGCCAGGGACAGGCAATACTCATTGATAAACTCCCTGGTTTATAGGGCACCTGCTCACGCCTTCTAGTCCCACTAGCCCATCTTACACTCATTTTATGTCTCTGGGGATGTTTTGTGGTCAGAACTTGAGCCATCCGACTTGTACTTCAGCTACAGTTTGAGACACCCTGAACCACAAAAATTACCAACAATTTGGTTCGGTCCACATGGAATTATTTTTTGAAATATGGAAATTTCATGCTTTTGAAAAGTGCCACTAATTTTATGCAAGTCTTTTGTAAGTTAGCTTTAAAAACATTCAAAACAGAAAGGAAGGAAGGAAGGAAGACAGACAGACAGACAGAAAGAAAGAAAGATAGAAAGAAAGAAAGAAAGAAAGAAAAGAAGTCTGGGGATTATAAAGATGGCTCTGTGGTTAATAGTGCATGCTCTGAAGACATGAAGACCAAGGTTTGGGTCCTAACACGTATTTAACTATACACATCAGAGTTGATGGAGGCAAGTTGAAAATAAAAGAAAGCAGGAAGAAATCTCTAGAAAGAGAATTGTAGTGTTAGTCAGAACAACTGAAAGTCCGCTGCAGTCTCTCTCAGAAGTTCCCATTCTATGCATGTGATGGTAGAGGTGGTGCTATTTGGGTATTTTTTTTGGACAGGAAGGGGGCAACTTTGGGGATGAAATAATCCATCTACAGGTTGGTCCCCTGAAGTCTGGAAGTGGTAGACACCCCCAGGGTTTGGTGTGCGGGTCTCCTCACTAGAATCTTCTACAGGTGCCATCAGTCAAGTCAACTTTCCTGTCTAGAGTTTCTGGCTTTTAGGCTTTTAGGTCATTTAACCCTTCATTAACCCAAGCTGGTATTGTCCTCAGAGGTGCTTGGTCACAGGAGGATCACTGGGGCTTAAGGGACACCAGCCTAGATGAAAATATTTGGTTCCAGAAGCTGCCTCACAGGAGTGTGACGGAAAATGATGGAATAGGGTACTTGCTTCACTTTACTGCCTGACATAAGTGTGCATACACCATCTTCATACACTGCCACTCCTTCCAAAGAAGGGAACCACCAGAATGCTGTCGTAGAAGCCATTTTCTTAGGTAAACCTTAATATAAAAAGGAATTAAATTTCTTGTTCTAAAAGTCTCCTAAGGATACCTTGAACAAGTGATCATTGTTAATACAATATTTTCAACACAAGCCCTAGATATGATGTATTAACACACTACCATTCTATGGAATTCCTGTCAGAATTTACGTCTTCAAAAGTTTCTCGAGAGCATAAACAAATAGTGACACAATGGTTGCTGTGCCAGGAGCAAAGGAACAATACGAGATAAACACAAAGTGAGACCCTGGATAGGATTGTGCAACAGAGAGAACCATGGGTGAGCTGGAGACATTTTTAAAAAGGCTCTGAAAATTTGTTGATATTATTGTACAAATGTAGAAATTGCTGATATTGGTAATTATACAGGAGTAGATATCAGAAGTTGCTCTTAACGGGCCTGGGAAGAGAGCATAAAATGGTATTATTTTTTTGCAACTTTTGAAAAGTCTGAATAAAAATTTAAAAATCCTTATAAGCTGCATGTGGTGGCACACGCCTGTAATCCCAGCACTCTGTGAGGCAGAGGCAGGCAGATCTCTGAGTTTGAGGTCAGCCTGGTCTCCAAAGTGAGTCCAGGACAGCCAAGGCTGCACAGTGAAACCCTGTCTCAAGCCCCCCTGCCAAATCCTTATACGTAAATGCCATCCAAATAGGTAACTACAATAAGCTCAGTTTTATTATTTGTACATTAATACTGTCAATCATTACAAGTATAAATGTATTTGTATAAATATGGACAATATTGAACATTGAATGTTTTAAAATGTTGTATTAATATGCTTAACAGTGTTTATACTTTGCGGCCGGCTCTGGATACAAATATCCCTCATGCTTTCTGAATAGTGCTTTAGGAGTGTTGTTAGCTGCATTTACAAGAGAGCATATTGCCAATAGTAAAGAGATTTTTGCTTTATGAATCAACTGTTTTGAGGGTTTATGTAGATAAGACTATAAGTCTTTAAAAATACTGTTTGAAATATTGCTTAGTGTAAAAAAAAATGCACCATGTAAGGTAAAAAAAATTGCCGAAACCAAATTTAAATAGTTAAAAAAAAAAAAAAAGCTTGTTCTTTGTATTTCTTCTCCACCTTCTCAGCCGCTCAGCCCACAGAATCACAATATTCTCGCCTGTTCTACTGCCCTCTAGAGGTAGACTGGGGGGAATTTATGTTGCTATGGACTCCTAAGTAGAAAAGGCAGCTTGCAAGTTGCTGTAGTTAGTGGAGATAAATGTGGTTAATTCACATGAACATTACTTTAGCAAAGTATCACATTCTTAAATTTTATATCATATTGCTTGACTGTTGTTGTGGGGTTTAATGTTTATTTTAGCTATGCCTGTCACACTAGCCTGGTGCCAAGTGTGTACACAAGACGTAGCGGCCAAGGAAATTTCATCAATAGAAGTCTGTTCTCCAGACCTTCCTCCCTTGTATGAAATCCTTCCGCCTCCATCATTTCCAATCCTTAAGGCATCCAAGACTCTGCTTCTCCCTCTTTCCTTTGAAAAAAGGAGACAGGGAATGGCTAGATTCTACTTAAACACTCCTGCGCTACACATGATGGAATTTTGCACTTACTCACATCAACTTCCTTCCACTTACACACATCCTTTTTGAGTTTTAGTGTTAGCGTCGCTGGCATTATGTTTGCATGGGCTACCTTAAGTAGCTTAACAATTTCCGGATATACGTCTTTGCTTTTTAAAAACCATTGCACTTTTATTAGAACTAGTGAGAATATATCTTCTCAAAATATAGAGCAAATGGAATTTGTCAGCACTAATATGATATATGTTTTAATTCATGTGAAACTTTTCTGAAATATTCTATAAATGTTCAAGAGAAGTATTCACTCATTGGGATTTTTAGACTAGAAGTTGAGGTTAGCTAGACTGACTAATTAGGTGAATGTTATTTTTAAAGAACATTTGTAATATAATCTTAAATTCTTACCATTATTGTTACTATCACTATTGTTTTTCTCTGAGCAGCACAAACCTCACCACCCTGGGGAACTGAATGGTTTCAATAGCTAATGGCTGAACTTTTCACCTCAGGCTCTTATTCACATTAGGCTGTGGTTTAAAGTGATTGACAGCCATTTCATAGTATCCTGCCAAAGAACTGGGGGCCAAAATCATCTAAATTATGGAGAGAAATGCCCCCAATAGAAAAAAAAAATAAAGGCAGAACTGAAATGACCAGTGTAGCTGGAACTAATTGGCCCCCTTCCTGGCAAAGGAGTGAACATGCACAAGGACTGAATAATCTCTTGAATTTGGTGGCAGACCCTTACAGGTTGGAGCTACGAATTGGCAGGTTAGCATAAGGGGAGGCCGTATCCCCCTAGTATGTGACACTTCTGTTCTGTGAATTTCCATTTTGTGGAGCTGTCAATCTGTGGCTTTTGTAAGCCTTAAACATTCTTTAGAAACAACACAACAACAACAAAAAAAGAATGACCCTACCTCCTAAACTACCACACAAATCAGCTTGATTAGTAATCTCTATTAAGAGACACTGAGTTTTAAATAGACTGGGTATTTGAAATACAGAATGAAGGCCTTGGCAGGGCCAAATAGGGAAATCTGAACAGCATCTGCCCTGCCCCTTCCGAGCACTTGTATGAGTTTTAAGCCTATTCACAAATGCACTAAATTATAAAAGTGCAAATTATAGCTGCCCACGAGCAGGCTTTTAGACAACATTAGGAAGTGAATGTGTAACACCAGCATTTATTAAAGATACAGGAATCTCAGGAAAATGTTTTATAGTAAGGAGCCAAAGGTGACAGTCCTTCAGATACCAGCCCATTAATAACAGCTCACTTTGGGCATTCTTTTTCATTAACAAGAGTTGGATCTTTTTTTTTTATCTTGAATTTTTATTTTATGCTCTACATACTAGGGCCACAGATGGGGTATTGCTGTGTCATTTCCATGGCTTTATACAGATTACCAAATGTATGCAGCTGTCCCATGCTCCCTTAATAGACCGCCAGCTTTTCAATACATCTTTCACTGATGGCATTTCTGTGGATAAACACCATTTCACAAAGAAGCATGCCATATGTCCTGCCATGCACTCAGGTACAACAGAACACCTCTCTAAAAATTGTTCCTTGTCTCATAATGTCATGTCAGGGCTTTTACGTTTTTTTGATTATTTTTAAATTTAAATTTTAGTTTTATTTATATATATATTTTCTCTCTTTTTACCCAACAGGTCCTTTGGTTATATATTATGGCTTACAGTTTGTTGTTTTTATGGGATCCCTGAGGGTATGAAGGAGCATGTCTCTGTGGCTATATTGCTTACGGTGTCTTTTCTTGAGCTTTTTTCCTGGTGTTAATTTGTCTTGTACAATTTCAAAGATGATAGTTTTGGTTTTATCTTATTATATTTTATTATTTTCTTTTAGAAGTCTTTCCTAATGAGAGAAAGAAAGGCGGTGGGTTTGGGTGGAAGGGAAGGTGAGAAGGAACTGGGCGGAGAAGAGGGAAGAAAACCATAATCAAATATATTAAGTGAGAAAAAGTATTTTCAATAAAAGGAAAAAAGCCATGCCTGCATTATTTATTAATTTGGAGACTGCAATTTTGAGATTCCCCACTAGAAACCCAAATTTGTTGAAAGAAACAGGATATATCATAAATAGTTTCTAATATACTTGACCCTAAAAATCTCCCAACACGTTCTTTTCTGGACCACAAGACTCAGTATTTTATATCTAAATGTCTCCCTGAGGGAGACGTAATTAAAATCTCTGGCTACCATTAGGTAGTCTTTAACTGAGGCTAAGCATTGCTAGATCGTAGACCTGGAGCTAAAACTCAGTGTTTATGATGAAGTGTTTGCTCTTTGAGCTTGTGTCCTGAATTTAGGTTTCCAGTACCCATGTAAAAGCCTGGATTTGGTGGCATGTGTCCCTAGTCCTAGTGCTAGGGGTGAGGGCTGAAGACAGGCAGATCCCAGGAGGCTCTATCCAGCTGATACAGCTGGAGAGACCCTTTCTCAGACATAAGAAAGAAGGTGGAGAGAGATGTAGAGACGTAAACTCCACCTCTTGCTTTCACACTAGCAAACATAGGCTAATATAACTGGCACAAACAGGTGTGAGTGCATGCACAATTGCTAGATCAGTGATGTGACAGACAGGGGTGTGTGTGTGTGTGTGTGTGTGTGTGTGTGTGTGTGTGTGTGTGTGTGTGTTTCATTTAGTAAAGGAGTTTAGGAGTTACTCCTACCAATGTGTTTAAATGTTATACTCGTATGATGAAATGTATTATGTTCAAGTTCTCTATATTTTTCCCATTAGAGGACTGCAATTGACGACCTAAATAAAAATAACGCACCAGCGAGAATAGTCATTCAAGGTTGTTCCAAGATCAGCATTTGATTCCCTCATACAAAATGCAACTATGTTACACTCGAAGACTACTGACTTGTGTCATTTTCTTTCACTTTATTTTGCATATGACCACTGTTTTCTAAGACTGCAAAATTAACTCTAGGTTCAGTGTCTCTTACCACTTTGAAATGCCTTGTTGCTGAAGCAAACATGAGTTCTGAGTTGATGCGTGTTGGGTTCACACCCTGACACAAAAAGAGATATTAAGCCTTCCAGGGAAGGGCTTCACTTTCACCTGCAAGTCCTTATAGATTATGCAAATAACAGCATCGACGGCAATGTGAGGTGGCAAACTGTGGTAGCATTACTGTTCCTTTCACATTAATTTTAAAAGCTGGGATTTCGAAAAGTTGCTGAAGTAATAACTGATAAAATTGACTCTTATGTGATCCCCTGCTAAGGAGACTTGGTTGGGTAATACTCGCCAGTTTCTCAGAGCCTCCACAAATCATTTAAAATGCTCTTCAATATCACATGAACTGTCTCTGCAGTGTTTATCCTAAGCAAAAAGAGAAAGGATTACAATAAAAGGAGACAACGCCATTCCAGGGACTTTGACAACCATTTGAGATTGCACTGTTTTTGTTTGTTTGTTTTTAATTTAAAAAGTGACTTTGTGTGGTGGCACATGCCTGTAATCCTGCTCTTAGGAATCTGAGGCAGGAAGGCTGTGAGTGCTTGGTTAGCCTATGATTCATAGTAAAAACCTGTACACACACACACACACACACACACATACACACACACAGCATATAGGCAAGAAAACAAAACCCAGCAAAACCAAAAATAAAGCAAGCAACAAGACTGTGTAATTTTTGAATCTTTAATCTTCTTCTCCACACACACTTTTAAAGAAAGCTAGATAAGATTTCAGTGACATTTGAGATCACTTAATGTTTTATATTTCCAGTTTATGTCCTCCTTACAGTATATGTGTTCATTATCACCCAAAACGTACTGCTTTTAGAAAACACAGACGTGTTTATAGTTTGCTTTGCTGTTGAGATTAGGAAAATATAAGTGAGTGCTTGTAGTTCTGACTCTGACAGATGTGTGTGTGGTTAGATGCTCTGATCCGTGGTGTGTGGTTGTCTCTGATGGGGCTGCTGTGTTTTCAGCCATGCTGTCAGCATCCACCAGAGAGCAGAGCAGCTCTGACACCCACATCCTTCACAGGAGGAATAGATGGAGACAGTAACAAAGCCAGATCTTTGGCCAGACAACCAGGAGTGCAGTTCATTTCAAAGGTCAGCGCATATTTAAGCTTGCTTCATTACTGCCACCTTTATGCCTGAGATTTTCATTAAAAAAAAAAAAAAATCAGTTTACCCAGGCTCCTTTAGCAACAGGAAAATGAAAGTGCTGAGTCCTATTTTCATTTGGGGATATCAAAGTTTTATCAAATTATAGAGGTGGCGTTTCAGAGTATTTCATATCTGATCAAGAGAGAAATCCAAAAATAATTTTCTCTTTATTCAGGAGTCTTTGTGGCAGAAGAACCATTTTATTTTTATTTAATATTGTACTAACTCAATTCAGAGAGAAAATATACATTTAAAATCAATCTATAATATACATTTTTGGAGTTCAGTGTTTTTATTTACAGTTTTTAAATGAAAACACCTCAATTCATCCTCTTTTGGCATTTACTTGATGTTTTTTAAAATGAATATATACTATTTTGTATTTTAAAATGATGAACAAGGAAACAATTAGGAATATTTACTTTCTATTTGCCTTTTAAGATTAAAGCAAGGCTGTTTTATGTATTTTAAAACAAACGTGTGTCTGTCTTACTTTAAAATTTCAGTGTGTATATAGGGAAAAGATGATGTGGATATATTATAAATCTTAATTTGGCCAGTATCTATTAAAGAGTCCCAAATGTGCTTTGTCAAAAAAAATTTTTTTTACACACTATTTATTTTAATTAAAATAATTAATCATGGAAGAAGTTTTTCGTATCTTATTTTCAAAACCTAATCTGGAAAGTGAAAAAAAAAAAAAAAACTGGACATGTAGGAACAAAGACATAAACACAGTTCCCAAGTAAAGCTTTTAATCAAGGCCTCTGATCACAAAATGAGGGGTGGGTGGGGTGGGGGAACACATTACAAACGTGCTTTGGTAACTTGTTTGGGAATGAGCTGCCTGTAGGGCTTCTTAAATGATGACAACATGCGTAGTGAAAAGTTTTAAAACAGAGATGCTGTCTGTCATCTTTTAGGACCATGGAGATTCCTCAGAGAAACACGACTCTCAAGTTAGGTAGCAGAATGTGTGCATGTACATATGCATATGTAGATGGTACTTTTAACTGGATTATTTTAGTTTTGGCATTCATTCTTGTATTCTTGACATGAATAAATGTATTGTAACTGTGAGTGAAGGAACAAAATATATATATTTATGCACACACACACACATACACATATATATACTCGAGTACTTTTATATTTATAAGTATGTCTTGCAAAACTATTCTATAAGTTATTAATAATGTGTCTATAAATTATTTTGTAATAATGAAGAAGCTAATGGCTTGAAACCCAGTCATATGCTCTGCATCTGGTCTATTTCCCTGGGTTCTCCAGGCGCTTGGAATTGCTGCCTTCCTGTTTGATTTTAGGAGAGTGAAGTGTAGAAAGAACATGAGTGGAGTCTAGAAAATGTAATAACAGGGATTTAGGATAAAAGCGATAAGAAATGTAAGACAAGACAAATCTGGCAGAAGTGGAACCCAAAGCCCTTTCAACTGTCTATCCACGTAAATCTGTCTTCCTGAAGGAGCATTGTTGCTTTTCTTTCTGTCTCTTGAGTGAAGTGATGCTGAGTTTATGTCTTATAAACTGCAATGTGAATTTAATGTAGACTTAAAAAAAATCTCTCTTCAATGTGATTTAAAATGACAGAGGGAAAGGAACGCATTGACTAGAAGGCTGTATGCTAAAGGAGGTAAGCATGCATTGAGTGTCCAATACTTGCACAGGTGTATATCTTCTCACATAACTTTTGGGATGATGCTGAGAGAGCTGAGCGGTATAGGACACCAAGATATTTGCAGCTTATATCTTCAAAAGTTTAACTGGTATCTCAGTTATCTAACCAGTACCCTGTCCCAGGTTATTGCACTACTTTTCCTCCCCATCCCCCACCCCTCTGCATCCTTGGTGTGGTAGAAATTCTTGTGCTTCCTTTGTGGTTCTGAAATCAGTTAGTTGATTGTACAGAATGGAGGTTTTACATGTGAATAATCAGTTTGTACCAGTTTTGAATAATGGAAGTTAACCTTTTGATGCGATATTTAGTAACAATAATTTTAAGTATGTCAATCATGTTAGGAATGGAAGCTATAACCTAGATTGACTGTTCAAAAACCTGATTTTAAAAAGTTTAGTGTACACAAAGACTGCAGAATTATATTGTTGTATTTTTTTCTTAAAAATCAATTTCTGAAAGGTTCAAAGCTCAAATACTAGTGGCAAAGAAAGTCAGGTGAGTCAGGCATTTCATTCTTTACCCTGGCTTTTCACTTCTCAAACCTAGCATGACCATGGCTGGAAATGATGCAAGCAAAAAACAGTATTTCAAAGTCTGTATCCTTTTTAAAGCAGAGAAATCCACTTCAAATGGTGGCTTACAGGTCGAAGTGAACACGAACTTTTTCCTAGAATTTGAGTTAGGTTTGTAAGTGCAGGCAGATGACCTTTGGCTTCCCATTAGAATTCGAGCTAGAGATTCTGGAATCTGAATAGCCCTTTGCAGCAGCTCACCATGTGCTACAGTGAAGCTGCCAGAGGTGACTGCTATGGATGAAGCTTTGCACCATGTACATTTGCTTATTAATCTGAGGGGCTTAGCTGTACAGTCGGAAGATTATAATTTCTAAAACGGACATTTATGGGGACTGTGTTAAAGCTTCCCACCTCTTCAATGATCTGTATGCCTATATTCTGATTTTTAAAAATAAACGCCTTATTTTTCAAGCAGTATAATAATTTAATACAAAAATAAGGAGCTGGGAATGTAGCTCAGTGGTGAGAACTTGCTTAGCTTGTTTTCAAATCTCCAGTATTACCAAATCAAGTGCAACCAGGACAAATGGCAGGCTCCTCCATCCCCCATGGAGCCATCACCTTTCATTGATTTCTCAGGCCATGTCAACATTAAATTTATCACCATTAAAGCATTCTATAAACTCCATGATACAAATGTGAATCTCTGTGTGAAGGCTGTCAAGAAATCTGGCACAATGAAGATAAATCAAACTTGTAGATTTTTATAAGAAGTTACACACATTGAAGCACTTTCTTCTTTTTTTTCTTTTTGAGACAGGGTTTCCCTGTGTAGCCTTGGCTGTCCTAGACTCACTTTGTAGACCAGGCTGGCCTTGAACACATAGCAGTCCACCTGCCTCTGCCTCCTGAGTGCTGGGCTTAAAGGCGAAGCATTTCTAAAGATTAGAAGAAGACACATTCGCAAGATATTGTTCAAGAAACACATTTACATCTTCAGTTGACACTATTTGAAGGTTTTAATAGGCACAGCAGTGATATGTGCCTTACTATTGCAGGCCTCAGCATACAGGTCAGATCTAGTGAACTAGTGAACTAATGAAGAGATAAGTCATATTGTATTTTCTTATATATTAAAACTTAAAATAAATACAAATGGTAATGGTGCGGTGACTTCATGAATTTAAACCAGTAATCTACTCAAGGAGGAAAAGAACATTTTTAAGGAGAATGTTGGCTCTATCTCAGATGGTAATACATTTTAAGTAATTCAGGAATTGTATTTCTGTAGATCTGGAATTGGTAACTTTAACATTTGGCTTGACTTTCTAATACTTTATAATTTTCTCTAAAATAAGTTAAATACTGCAGATTTCCACCATTTTTCCAGAATTCATGTTTTTAGCTAAGAATCTTCTTGTTGCTGGTTGTACTTAGGATTATAATTAATATATTTTATTTTCTTAGCATATACTGAAATCTAGGCACTTTCATATACAGATCCAGACTAATTTTAGAATGGCAGTTTCAAACTTTATAGTGCATTCTTAATCTGCAAGGCTGAAAATCTGAGCTAGTGTGTGAAATATTAAAAAAAAAACAAAAAACAAAAAAACAAAAAACAAACCTCCTGAAAACAGAATGCTCTTACCTACAAGCATGGTTTCTGCGGCATCACTTTTAGAATTGCTTGTGGTTTGCATGGCTTGTTTTAAGGGAAGTTCTCGTACAAAAGTTCAAGGGCCTGATATTTACATGTTCCCTTTACATAGCACACCAAGCTGCCTTGTGAGGAAATGAAGGGAATTTAAATTAAAATTTTAGGCCATGAATGTAAAATTGTTGGATATTTGCACATAGTCCAGGGTCGGGGAATTTTTAAAAAGTCATCCATATAGCCGTGGAACTTTTAATAAACACTAGTTCTAATATAGTTTCTTTATGGAAACAGGAACTAGGATTTATGGGGTGACATTTTGAGTACGTTAAGTAAAATGAAATAAGATTAGCTTTATTTTTTCCTATTTTCCCACAGCTCTTCGGAGGTTTAGTGGCTGAATTACCACTTCTAATTTGTTTTTCGTTCTGTTCCGTGCAGGCATTTCATTAACCTATTCCTGGCTCTGTAGCTGGACTGCAGAGAACCAGGCAGACGCTTTTCTGAGCAGCACACGCCGTAGGATGCGTTTCAGAATCCAAGGGCACCATGATAAGTGTTGCTGTGTTTGCACTCGAGTCCTATAGTTTCTATTTTGGTTCAATGGTATCAGAAAAACCAATGTTATTTAATAATATTTGAATTATAAGTTATTAGGTAGTACTATACAATGCAAAATTTAAGCAATAGCTCTCTGAAATTACTTTGACTGTTCAGATCTAGAAGAAAGACATTAGCATTGAACTGCGTTGCTAAACTTTGCTACTTACTCAGTGAACTATTGGAGTACTAAGTAAAACTTTCTGTAAAATAGTTTATTTCTTATCAAAATAGCTTTAAGAATCACAGAGGAAGGGCTTAGAAATACTACAAGCAGATGTAATCACACATTTCCCTGGGTACAGTAAAATTATTCCTCTTTTTTTTTTTAAATTAAAAATCTCAGTTAAATGCTAGTAAAATAAGCTATATGAATAAATTGGCATTGAAATGCATAAAATAATTTTTCACATTAAAGTTATTGTTTTTTAGGTTTTTAAAAATTAATTTATTCATATTACATCTAAACTGTTATCTTATCCCTTGTATCCTCCCATTCCTCCCTGCCTCCCCTTTTCCCTTTACTCCCCTCCCCTATGACTGTGACTGAGGGGGACCTCTTCCCCCTCTATATGCTCATAAGGTATCTCTCCTTTTCTCCACAGTAAAAAAACGGGAAAAAATTATTTTTGATAATTATATTTCATTTCATTTTAATTTTACATGTTTGCATTCCTCAACACAGCATTTTAGTTCAGGTGAGAGGAATTTTAAATACTCCTTGGCTAAAAACAAACAAACAAACAAACAAACAAACAAACAAACAAACACTCTCACCAGCCTTAAACTTAAAATTTAAAGGCACTTCAGAGTTGGAAGGTGGAGGCAAAAGGTTTAAGAGTCCAAGGCCACCTGTGGGTCCACAGTTGGAAGCCAGCTTAGGTACATGAGACTATCTCAAATAAATAAATAAATAAATAAATGGCATTCTGATGTTCAACTTTCTATTCAACATCCACCTTATAACTCCAGCACTGCCTCGCTTTTATTGGCGCTCATCCCTCTGAGTGAGCAAGAGTGTGCTCCTATGCATGCAGTGCAGTGCAGTGCAGTGCAGTGCAGTGCAGCCTTTCCTTGTGCCGGGATGCTGGGAGATTCCAGTTGCTTCCAGCCTTTTGCTTAATTTTGAGATTTCTCTCTTGTTTGGTAGCTTATTTCGAGCTCAAATCTGACCCACAGTAGCTTCTATTTGCTGGTTCGTGTTCTTCGAGTTGTTAAGTAAGGAGCTACAAGAATGCTACTCATCAGTTTGGTGAAAAGACAGTCAAATGCAGCTCTTGTTTCATTTCTTTCATCTACCTTTTGCATCTCTGTTCTCACAAACGTTTTAGATAGAGTTCAGCCAACACCCGTTCAGAAGTCTGGACACTATGTTAGACTCATAGGGTGGAAACAAAGAAAGGAGACAACAAGCTCTAACTTGAAGCCACTCTGCTAGTGGGAATAGAAATAAACAAACAATACGTGTACTTATCACTTTAAGCGCACCATTGGATCCAACTGTTGGCCTTTAGTTTACTCTCCAATCACACTGGCTATTTCTGAGATTTCCTCAAGCAAGCCCACGTAGTAACTAACAACTAGTCTTTCTGTCTTTCCTTTCTTTCTTCCCTCCATTTCTCCTTTTTTTGTCTTCTTTTTTTCAGTCTCCATTGTGCTTTTTGCTTTATTTTATCTTCCTATCAGACTTTGTTTAAAATAATTTATTCTGTGATGACTATATTATATACAAGTATATAATAGTCTAGTCACATTCTCCCTCCTCACCGTCTCTTATTCTCCCATGTACCCATTCCAGTTTTCCATCTTTTGCTTTTGCTTTGTGACCCAGTAGTGGGCAAGGGCACAGAGCTATCTATCTACAGGAGCCTGATAACTTCTCAGTGGCTGCATCACTGAAGACAATGACTTCTTACCCAGCAGGCCTTGACTACCAATAGCTGCCCTGGGTAGGGTGGAACCCCATAAGCCTTTTCACTATCTGTGAATGAATGTTTAGGGGCTCACTCTGGTCCAGAACCTAGGAAGGCAACATCTTTTACTGTGAGCTCACAAGTGCCACAGCTATGTCATGACCATAAGACATTTTTTCACAGCCATTCTCTCCATCATGCGGCTCTTAAATTTGTCCCAGTCTCTCTTCCTTGGCGTTCCCTAGGCTTTGGAGAAGGTGATATATGGGTATCTCATTTAAGGCCAGCACTGAATACTCACTCATTCTTAGCATCTTGAGCAGTCTGGGATCTCTGCCATACACACCCTTTCTGAAGTAAGCTATTAGTTTTCAAGATACAGACATACCAGGCAGCTGAGGGGTCTCTCTCTCTCTCTCTCTCTCTCTCTCTCTCTCTCTCTCTCTCTCTGGTTTTTCAAGACAGGGTTTTTCTGTGTGGCCTTGGCTGTCCTGGACTCGCTTTGTAGACCAGGCTGGCCTCGAACTCACAGCAATCCACCTAAAGGTGTGAGCCACCATGCCCGCCTCCCACTCTCTTTTGAAGGAACTTGTGAGTAGGTAGGGTGCCATGTCCTTGATATCAACAGCTTGGATCCTTAGGGGTGGGAGCCTCAGTTTTTAGTGTTTCAGCTCTGGGCATGGGGTGCTCATACCCTCAGTTCTTGGTGTTGTAGCTCCTTGGCAGCAGCAGCTAGAAAAGCTTGGAAGCTCTCTGGAACTCTAGGTTTCATAGTCCACAGCTCTTCTACAGTCTTGGCCCTTTACAGCCCTTCATTTTCTGTGTTTTCAGCTCTCCATTTCCCCACCTTCTCCTGACTTCTACAGCCCTTTCTAATCTCACCTTTCTAGAGTTCACAGTCTCAGGTCCCAGGCCACACTCCAGAATTCTTCAGAGGCCTTCCAGGTGCCACTTGGTGTGTCTGGATCTGGCAACCCCAACAGGTTCTGTTGTTTGTGACACCGACTCAGACCACTGTGCTTGTAATAAAGACCACAGGTATGCAATAAAACACTTGAATGAAGCTTTGTTGGGGTCTGGGCTACAGGTATTGCTGTGTGTGTGTGTGTGTGTGTGTGTGTGTGTGTGTGTGTGTGTGTGCTCACTTGTGTGCAAGTACACATGTATATTGAACATATGGGGGGTGTCTCCTGGTCTGTTCCAGAGAGAGTATGAAGAAGGCTGCTTATATGGCCAGTTATACTTGCATAATAATTGTCATGGGTAAAAGAGGTGTTCTTTAGACTCAGGATAGACCTGGTGAGCCTTGAGGAACAGCAGAACCATCCAGAATCTGACTGGACTTGGGGACCATAAAGATCACAGCACTAGTTCTGATCTGGCCTCCATCCCTCCCTCCTGGAGGAGTTGCCCAGTTCTGCTTCTAGGCAGCAGCTTCTAAGGAGAGCCTTTGGTCAAGGGTCTGGTGGTTGTCAGTCCAGCAGCCTGAACGTCAGCAGTCAGTGACCATTTCAGTCACTCAAAATGAATGTTTGGAATGTCTAAAACAAAGGAGCATGAGATCAACAAATTCTTCAAAGGATTTCATTCAACAACGCCTAGACACATAACCTTGGAGAGGGTAGGGTCCTCTTTCCTATCTCATTGGCTCTGGTTCTTCTTCACTAAACACTTGGTTCTTTTTGTTAACGTTTCTTCCCTTTCCAGGGCTCTACATATTTCTACATGATGGTAGAAAGCAGCAGATTTTCATATGGAAAACCCACTCTCTTGATACCATCTATTAAAGGACTCATTGTTTTAAATAAGCTGAGAAGCTAACTCCATTCCAAGTTGCAATGTCCTACAGATGGACTCTTTCTTATATATTTTTCTGTCCCTTGGACAGTCTGTGTAAATTATAATCATGTTTTCAGTTTAGTGAAAATAGCTGTGTACCGTTTGAATGGGAGGTCATGGAATTTATTGATTGCTATGGAGAGCTTTGGCCATAACTAACCCCCTAGTTACATCCCAAAGCCCGACATCTCTAGTATATTTCCCTGGCAGAAAATATCTTCATGTTCTGTCACAACTATTTGCTGTGGAAATTAGATGTATCATGTGTGACTTGGCCAGGAGTGACATCACCCTCTGCACTTTTTCTTGTGACTGATTGTTTTAGTATATTTCACTGTAAAAAAAATCTTAGCTATGAGCTTGATATGTGCTGATACAGTATTTATTGTATTTTTAGCTATGACTTTATATTTTAATGTGTCTCCTGAGAGAAAGCTTTGTGTGGAGGATTAGTTAGTCCACATTTTTTTGAGACAGGGTTTCTCTGTGTAGCCTTGGCTATCCTGGACTTGCTTTTAGACCAGACTGGCCTCAGACTCCCAGAGATCTACCTACTTCTGCCTCCCCTAGTGCTGGGATTACTGGCATGCATCACCATGCCTGACTAGGGTGCCTATCTTAAGGATTCTAGTTTTACTATATTCTCTGGATCGCTACTGTTAAATTTGGTCAAGTAAGGGAACTAGATAATCTTTCCTCCTTCATGTGTTTTCCACCAGAAACAAATATCTAGACCACAGGAGCTTGGCAAATGTCATAAAAGGTATCAGTCAACATTTATAACTTGGTGTACTGACTTTAGATTCATAATTTCTCTTTTACTTTTCATCTGTCAATCAACACTTCATGAACATACTGTTGCTGTTCAGAGAGTTCCACTCTACTTATCAGCAAGTCAGAGGGCTTCAGAAATCTCATTCTTTCCCTGTATTGCACTGATTGATCATTTTGGGGGATAGTAGACAAAAGCAACCTTTTGTGTTTCATATTTGCTACCACAAGAAAAAAAATAATTAAATATCAATTTTATGACTTCCTCCGCATCTCTGTAGAACACTCATGTTTATTCAAAGAATATGTAGGATTTTCTCAGGTTCTTGTTTTAACCTATTTATGGAGATACTAGTCCTGTGACTTGTATTGGTTAAACCTATTGTTCTACTTGTTAATGAGCAAAGCATGGATATAAGCTTGACATGAATCTTTGGGTTTAGTCTTAGGGGGTCTTAGGTTTATGGGGTAAACAACAGTCACTTACATTATTTGGGGATTTAGCCAGCTATGATTTTAAGATAATGAAGGAAAATATAAGAGGAATACATACTTTCATTTGTACATGTGTTTTGTAGGTAAACTATTTTTCTATTGGAATTTTCAGGAAATTCTTAGATTAAATTTTCAGTTGTCTAATAATGATTTTAAGTCAAGGGGCAATTATATCTGCATTTAAAATATTTTAAAATTTTATTTTATTATAATTTACTCATATTATATCCCAATTGTAATCACCTTACTCTTATCTTCCTGTTCCCACACTCCTTCCCCCTTCTACCCTATTCCCCTCCCCTAGTTCTTTGATAAGTGGGGTTGTTCTCCACCATCTGACCAAAGCCTATCAGGTCTCATCTGGATAGCCTGCATTCCCTTGCTCTGTGTTCCCACAGGGCTTCACCACAAAGGTACA
This sequence comes from Acomys russatus, assembly GCF_903995435.1. Lineage (NCBI taxonomy): Eukaryota > Metazoa > Chordata > Mammalia > Rodentia > Muridae > Acomys > Acomys russatus. The sequence goes on along the minus strand of NC_067138.1, from coordinate 46,976,450 downwards.
GTGATCAAATTGCAGGCACCAGAGTTCCTGTCAGAGGCAGTCCCCTACTCTGCCCCCCCCCTTCCCCATGTGGAGAATGAACTATCCATCCAGCTATATCTGAACAAGAGGTCTAGGTTCTCTGCTTGCAATGTCCTTGGCTGGTGCATCAGTTTGTGCAGACTCACCTGGGTCCAGATCCGCCAGCCTTGATAGTCTCCTTGTGGAGCTCCTGGCACACACACCCCGCCCCCTGTTCTTCCATCCTCCAACTCTTCCATACAACTCACAGCAGCTCTTGACCAAGAGTCAAGCTTTGAGTCTCAGTATCTGTCCCGATCCCCCGCTGGGGGAGTCTCTCAGATGACATCTATGTTGGGCTAATACCCTCTTATAAGTGAGTACATACTATGCATATCTTTCTGGGTTGGGGTTACCTCACTCAGGATGATCTCTCCTAGTTCCATCCATTTGCCTGGAAATTTCAAGATTTCCTTGTTTTTGATAGCTGAATAGTATTCCAAATGTACCACAGTTTCTTTATCTGCATTTGTTTTGATGAGAAAATTTTACAGTGGAAAAGGCAATCAAATACATTGGTTCATTAACCCTTGAGCAGAGGCTGAGCACATTTGTTCAATACTTTTCATGTGTCAGAGGCCATCTTGGCCATTTACGTTTGTTATTTTATTTTTCACTTTGAAAACTCAGTGAAATTAAGCATAAGAAATAAATATTTCATAGAGGAATAAACAAGAATCAAGCTAAGTAATCTCCTTGAGGTCATACATCCTTTTGTTGCAAACTTTACCAAGTTAGATCACAGAATCAGCTCTGGAAGAAATGGGTGCCAGCTAGGCCAGCACATCAGAAAAGTGTATAGAGGACAGACTGGCCTAATTTAATAAAATTAGTTGGAACCCTTTATATATTATTTTCATGAGGAAAAATGTTTTATCTGGGCTCATAGTTAAATGGAGTATGACGCATCATGGGAGGGAAGGCATGGTGGAAAGTACCTCCAATGGCAGTGGAAGCATGTGGCAGCTGCCTTGAAAACAGTAGTAGGAAACACTTTAAATTCTCTCCTAACTCAGCGTGAACTAGTAAACGAGACAAAACAGAACTTCCTGTGAGAACCAAATAGATTCTGTGAGACTTAGAGCCTGGCCACAACAGTAGCATAAACTCATGCATAAGTATGCACAAAATTATAACAATTGTCTGATAGCAGTTGGAGACAATTCACAGGAAAGAGCATTTGAATCAGACAGAATCATCTAAGTCAGAGAACCTCTGTCAAATGATTTCTTTGCGTGTGACCCTTGCTTGGGTCAAGTCAAGCCAAGAAAGCTATGACACTTTTTATCCTCTCAAAGAAAATCTTTTGCATAAATTAGCTTACAACATGGTGGAATGAAACAAATATGAAATAGAGAATAAATACCAAATAAAGGAGTAACTACCAAATAGAGGAACTGAAGAAACGATAGCTCAATTACAAGACTGGCCCACTAATGAAAGCGTTGAAAGAGGAGACAGCAAATCTTTTCAACATGTCACATCAGGTGACAGATTTCACGAGGAAGCAATGTGAGGGCTAGAGCACGAAGGTGAGCTGTACAGGGAGGGAAAACAATGAACAGCGGGGAATGATTTCACCTGGGAAATGACATCCACAGGATAAGACAGCCATGGTTGTCTTGTCCACTTATTCTTCTTTCTTATGACAATGGGACATTTATCTTACTCTGGAGAACAAGGGTTCTGATGCTTTGAATGTGGCTGCTCTCTTTCTGCAGTTAAAGTTAAGCGTGTGTTCATGTCCGGTTAACATCTTCCTTCCACAGCTGCAGTGATTGGTGTAAGGGTGGCTGTGACTTGTCAGTCCGATCAGATTCAGCCCTGGGGTTCTGGTTCCCAGTGAACTTCCTAGGCTGAGTATTGTATTCATGGGACCACCACACAAGGAAGAATCTTCCTAAAACTGAAACTCCCATATAAAGCCAGAGCCAAGACTAATAGAGTGTCCTGAACTTACAGTGAGATTTCAGCTATGTGACTCTTGCCCTTTTTCTTGGACTAATTTTACTAGGGTGTAGATAATGTAAGGGAGGTGCGGTCTTAGCATCCTCCTAGGAAAGGAGACTGCTTGTGGAAGCTGCTGAATCAGGAGAAGCCAGGCAATGTTGAGACTGGTGATAAAGTAACGTATTGTAATACAAGTTAGCACAGCTCTGAGAATGACACTGATATATTTTGAGCCACGAGTTATTACAGACTTCCTTGGGCAGTAGATTAATATAGTGAAGCATTCAGGGTTTCCCTTTGTATTATAGTGATTTCTTTAAAGCCTTTGGGACTCCATCCTATCCATTTTGGCAATGGATGTACCCATAGTTATGATATCTTTCTTTTGTAAAATGATATTGTTCTTATGGCTATCTTACATAGAATGTAGCACTTAGCTTGACTACAGATTATGACTAGAAATCTGAGATACCACGCCACCCTGAAGAAGGACAAGAAGAAATTCCTATGTTTCATAGACAGTTAACATAGCCACAAGGCATCTCTCAATCACACCATGCTTTTCCCTCTTCCAAATCCCAGTACTACTGAATTAATATTTCTTTTATAAAAATGTGTCCCCTATGTTTTGGGCTATTGTTATGTGGAAACCTGTCTTCAAACTGTCCAATGCCTTTGTAAATTCTTGGTGGGCTGCTACCAAACATGCTTATTTTGATTAGTTCTTTTCCCCTCCACAGTACTGGCCCACTTTCTTAAATATAACAAGTAGTCAAATGCTTATGGAGAAAGTTTACTTTAAATAGAACCACTGAATTATTCCCATCAAGTAAGATGTTAGTATCTGTATTGTGTTATTCTTTGAATGGTGTATGGACATAGAAGAGATGGTTTTGGATTTGTATCTATTGAATGTATAAGAGTATTTATTTTGAGTATGGGAGACACTATTACCTTCGTGGATCACAAGAAAGCCTAAAATGGTTCTGGGATGTAATTTTCTGGGTTTTGTCATTTATTCTTTTTCTTTTTCTTCTTCTGTCACAAATGTCCTTTTCAAATGTTATTCTATTTGTATAGACACTCCCCACCAGAGGCAATATAGTTTATTTCTGTCCCATTCTTTTACTTCTCTCTTCTTTTCTATTGTGGGTGATACAATTATAGAGTCAGCGTGTCAGGGTCAAGCCTAGGTCTTGCCAACACTTCCAATCCAGGCTCAAACAACTGTCCACAACAGGTCGACTAAAGACATAGCTAATGGTGAAAATTAGATAAAGGAGATTTATTCAATGTAATCACGTTAGGAAAGTAGAACAGAGATGTGCACACACACCCCTATTATAATTTAAAGGTTCTGATGGAAATTTAGCTTTAAATAGAGAGTAAAAGCAGAGTGTGGTGGCACACACCTTTAATCCCAGCACTCGGGGAGGTGGAGGCAGGTGGATCTCTGTGAGTTCGAGGCCAGCCTGGTCTACAGAGTGAGTCCAGAACAGCCAAGGCTACACAGAGGAATTCTGTCTTGAAGAAAAAAAATGAATAGAGAGGAAGAGTTAAGACATGCACAGCTAAGCAGTCTGGCCATGGTGTGGTCCTGTCATCAGCAACCAATATACTGCAGTCTTTTTGTTCTGACAAATCGTTAGAACTATGTGAAATCTCTTTCTGGGAGACAAGTTCTCCTTCTGCCTGGCACCAGAGCTCTGTACTTTTCCTTCTCTTACTGTAAGACTTCTGAAGGAATTCCAGTTTCTTAGGGTCACTTGTTTTACTAGTCTGATAGCCAGATGAAGAGGCACAGGTATCTATTTAGAATATTTTCATCCCTGACAGAACGGCTACAAGATAGCCTTTAATAATTCACTTTGTTTGTTTTTCAAGACAGGATTTCTCTGTGTCACCTGGCTGTCCTGACCTCACTTTGTAGACCAGGCTGGCCTCCAACTCAGAGATCTGCCTACCTCTGCCTTGGAAGTCCTGGATATTAAAGGCATGTGCCACCACGCCTGGCTAATAATTCACTTTCTAAGATTAGACTAAAGAAAGGAAAACAGTAGATTTATAGCTCTGAATCCTAGCACTTTACCTCCATTACCTACTTTCCAAAGGCCCAATCTACCCATGAGCAAATATGGACAATAACTAGAATAAAGGCATCTATAGGACATTTGGCCAGAACTGTTGAAGTCATGAAAAACAAGGACTGACCAAGGACCCATCACAGACCAAACACACCCTAGGAGATAGGACAGCTGTATGCAGAGGAAGACTGCAGATGGGATAAAGAAAGAGAGGGAGACATTGATGGGGAAAGTGGTAAAAGTCAAGTGAAATCTGGAGTTTGGTTAGTAGTGATTTACTGTTTTCAGTTTCCTTATTTTGTTAAGAAAACCAAACTAGAGCTGGAAGTGATAGCACACGCCTTCAATCTGAGCACATGGAGAGGCAGAGGCAGGTGGATCTCTATGAGTTTGAGGCCAGCCTGGTCTACAAAGTGAGTCCAGGGCAGCCAGGACTACAAGAGAAACCCTGTCTCAAAAAAAAAAAAAAAAAAAAAAACCAAAAAACTCGGTGAAGGTAATGTGTTTGCAACTTTTTTTTTTTTTTGTAAATTCAACACTATTCCAAAATATAAAAAACTATGTAATTATTATGAAATATTTTCAGTAAAAATTAAAAAATGATATAATTAGTGCCAATTATCACACAATTTAAGAAAAATTGCAAATGTAGTCTTTCATGTACATCTCTATAGTCTTAATATCCTTATTTTAAATTTGTCTACAAAATTTGTCTGTCTGTCTGTGCATGTGTGTGCACATGTGTTTGTGTGTATGCATGTGTGTGTTTGTGCATGTGTCTATGTGTGTTTGTGTGTGCATGTGTGTGCGTATTTCAGCTTGTATTTTTCTCTTAGCAATATGGTTTTTTATTTTATTTATGAGATTGATAGTCCTATTTCGATAATTAGTTCAGCAAGTATCTTGCTATGTTTCAACTACACGTCAGACAGAGTACTAGATACTTGAGAAAGACAGCAGGTCTGATATCTCTCAGAGTCACTGTGTTTAGAGAGAGAGATATAAAAAGTGTCACTCAGAGGTGAAGTCCATGATTGAGGCTTTACTTTGTGTTTCTGACCAGTACTCTCTTAGAGGGTTGATCTTGATGTCCTGGCTGTCCTGGATCTCACTTTGAAGATGAGGCTAGCCTTGAACTCACAGAGATTCACCTGTCTCTGCCTCCCAAGTGCTGGGGTTAAAGGTCTGCGCCACCTTCCCCCAGCTGAATCACTGTCTTAATCACTGTTAGTTATCAATAGGATGTAAAGTTGAGAGATTTCTCATGTTGATTTAGATTTCTAACTTTTCTTTTTGGAAATTCTGGTCCTATTGGGAGACTAGTCAGCTATCACCCCTGGGAAGAGCAAAGGATATCAGTGTCTCCGTGTACTCTAGCCTGCTTAAGGCAGGGCTGCTCAACCTGGAAAGTTTGGCATACATGATCTATGTAATAGGTATGTGTAGTACATATACTGTTACCCACATGCACTGCCTTGTTACTCTCCACGCAACCCTTCTTACCTACGTAGGTCTCTGTTGTTATGGGTAGTGCCATTAAACATAGGAGAGTGATATGTGTGCATTCCTTCACATAGTCTGACATTCTCAAATCCTTCTGTATAGTTTCAACTATTTTTTTCTTTAAAGCATTTGGTTTAATCATAAAGACTTAGAATAATTTGAACAATCATCTCAAGCCATAACAATGTTTCTAATATTAATGAAGTCACATTCTGTAGCTGTGACCGACCGTCTGTATATTGAAGGAGCTCATCCGAGCTCAGCTAGGGAATTCAGTGTCACATTCCTGCTGTTCAAACAAGAAATTCACCTGAACTACCCCTGAAGCCCTTTCCTCTGCAGATTAAAAGGCTAACTTGCATTTTCTAGGAAACTGTGTAGCTGCTCTTTAAGCCATCCAACCAATGGTAACAAATATCACTCCATATAAATACACAAACCTGTATTTCTGTACTAAATATAATGCTTGTGCTGTAGTTTATCTGCTGCTTATTGGGTGCTCAATGCATGAAAGGTTTGTATCCTGGAATGACTTCAAGTGTTCAGTAGACTGGTTTATACTTTCAGGATCTTCTATGGTCATTAAACACACACACACACACATGCGCACACATGCATGCACAAGCACACACTCACTCACACATGCACACCCATGTACCAATATACACTCACATTCACATGTACAAACCCAGACTCACACCCATGCATGCAAACACACAAATACACAAATAATTTTTGTAATTCAACATACTTATTGTCACCAGTTCTAAGCTAGGGACTTGCAAAGGTAAAGCTGCTAGCACAGAGGAAACATCATGGTGAGTTAGACAGTCCTTACCTTAGATGACGTGCAGAGGAAATGGGCAGTGGTCCTGAGTGTGAGAAGCGGGCTGCAGAAACAGGAGCACCTCTTGGGAGAGGGAGGTTTATGGTAAAGCTAAAAAAAAAAAAAAAAAAGCAATTAGGGCTCCTCATTTGTACCAGCTTTTGTGAATTCCGGAAGTCCTGGGAAGTATGAAGTGCTCCAGTGAAGTGCTCCAGTGAAGTGCTCCAGTGAGGAAGTGTGTATGAGAAATCCCCGTTCCAACCTAGAACCATTTCATTGTAAATGCTTTAAAATTTTCAGTGCGACCTGAATTTCTAAGTCTTCATTATTTTTTGAGGTTTCCTGTGCTAGAGTTATATAATCTCATTGTGTCTGACTTTGATTAAAAATCCTGTACTCCCTTTTCTTAAAATGACCTCATCGCTTTATAGCTTCCAGCTGCTCACTTGAGATGACTCTGGAGAATGTTATACTGGAACCAACCTTTGGCAAATTCTGATCCAGGTTTCATGGAATGGGGCAGGAAATAAAATAGTAACTTCCAGTGATGCCAGCATGGTGGCACAATTTTGTCATTAGAGAGACACAGATAATACTGGAGACAGAGTTGGGAAGTAATTTAGTCTGAGTAGAAACTATAGGCTTTATGTCTATCAGATGTGTCATTTCATTCACAATCTTTATAGAAAGGTAGTGTCGATTGCTTCATACATTTACCAAACAAAGCCACCATATAGTTATTATAGAATGTGATAGAAAAGTCTCAATTATAAGGACCTATTTAAAATTTTGGGGAGGTTGAGAGGGTTTCTTTGTGTAGCCTTGGCTTTCCTGAACTCACTTTGTAGATCATCAGGCCGGCCTTGAACTCACTGAGATCTGCCTGCCTCTGCCTCCCTGAGTGCTGGGATTACAGGCGTGTACCACTGCTCCTGGCTTTAACTTTTTAATATTTTGATACTGTTGAATTGGTGGAAATACATTTTGAGGCTATGTGGTTCACCTCCCGATTACTCTATGTTCTTTCTTTCATCTGCACAGTTTCAAATTTGAGTTCTGTTTTACACACAGCACTCATCTTTCCACAGCTCTACAGGCCTTGACTCCCTATTCTAGAGGTGGTCTTCACTGGGAAGAGAGTGTTGATCAATGCTACTCTGTAACTAAACTTCATTCATGTCTATATCCAGAGTTGGTGGTCCAAGTAGGACTCCTGGGTGTGGCACTAAAGCTGTTTCTCAAGATTCTGCCACAAGTAGACCTGTGAGCTGGGAGGACACTTGGTATGGTCTGCTTCTATTCTCTCATTTTGCTTAAGCCCTAGAACAACCCAAATGGCATAGCACACCCCATGATTTGTCTTTGAAAAACTAAATTTCTCAGTCACAATGCCTATCAAATGCCAGCCTATAAATACAGAAAACAAGGCAGCATGCAGCCTGGCATTGTGGAAGGTTAGGTGTGACATTTATCATGAGATTCACAGACATTGCAGTCATACCATCTTGTCTTTACATTTTAAAATAAATTCTTTGATAGTTTATACAATGTATTTAAATGCTATTTGTGTTCACTCCTTCCCCCAATTTCTCCCAGATCAAACTCCACTGCCTCACTTCCTAAATTCCTGTCCTCCCATCCCTCATAACCCACCAATTCCAATTCATGCTGCCACATAGGTTACTGGAGTGTGGCTGACTATTGAGGTGGGGGCTTGGGAAATCTTTTCCTGCTCCATGCTAGAATGCTGACTGCCTCAATCTTGTGAAGGTCTTGTCCAGTCAACCACAGTTGCTTTGAGCTCGTGAATATTGCATTTGGATTATATCCAGGAGACACTGTTTGGCTCTGATCCTCCCTGATCTCTGGTTTTTACATTTTTTGCATGCCCTCTGACAAGATTGTCCCTGAGCTTGTTTGTGGTGGAGTGGTATAGATGACCCATTTATGGCTCACTCACTTACTCATGCTCTGCACTTTGATCAGTTGTGAGTTTCTGCCTTGACCAAAATCTACTGCAATAAAGAAACATGATGAGGTCTGAGAGCTGCATTAATCTACAGGTGTTGTGATATGAATTTATAGTACAATATGACATAATCTCCATTTAGCAGAATAACAGTAGTGGGCCTGTCACTGGGGCCTGTGAAATCTACCAGCATGCCATCTCTATTTATTTCTTGATAATAAAAAGCCCATTCATTATTGATAATAAATAGCTCGACCATTACCTTTGGAAGGCAGCTCTTCTCATTAGGATCCTATCGAAATATAAAGCCTGAGAAATAATCTTTATTCTCCTAAAAACAAACAGATAATGTGGCTTTTAGTTATGTTTTGTAATAGTCCAGTCAGCATAAGTTTAGGGTAAGAATTAATGAATGATTGAAAGAATGTGGGTCATGATAGCTATCTATATGGTGTGTTTGAGTGCCTTGTGCATGTTAGGCACTCAATGAATGTTTTTACTGAATTATCTTGATATATTATTAAGGTATTACCAAATTCATTACACACACACACTCACTCACTCACTCACTCACTCACTCCCTCACTCACACACACATCTACCACAAAAAGGACTTGAGGAGAATTTCTACCTTGGAATTTGAACTCAGATCTGAGGGAGTCCAAATTTCACTGTCATTTTGATCGATGGTCTTATCATGCACAAAGTGTAATCTTCATAGGTTTGTCTTTACTGTTTATATCTATGAACGGTTTCCGCAATCCTACAATTCCAAACATTGTGTATTGATAAAGATTAGAATTAATCAGAACCCATGGAAACCAGGAGAGAAACCAGTAGTAGTGGGAGTTGTTTTTACTGGCCAGAAAGAAGCAAGTATATTAGGATCCCTAATTAGATCCATTCAACTAAAGATGCTAACTCAGTTATCAAGACCCCATATGGGTACAACTTAATTTATGTTGAAAAGAAAGTAACAAGGTGGTCAGTGAGATAGTTTCCTAAGGCTAACAAAGCCTTTTGTTCTATGTCTGAATGTTGGCTCTGTCATACTGCTGACTAGGGAGCGTGTTACCATTCCATCCCTTGACTTATCTGCTGAAAGGTTTCAGAACAATCTTTTGGTCATGTGTTGGGGCTACAGAAGTATAATTGCCCAAAGAACTATAAACAGTGTCTTCTTAGTGACCCTGAATGTGTTCCTGCTGACAGTAAAGTTTATGGCATGATTATAGAATCTTTTCTAGTGGAAAGAAGCCACCATCAAAGGCAGGAGATAGGTGTCTTCAAAATGCCATTAGTCGCCAAGGAACCTGGGAGCATAGGCTAACATAGCATGGCCATGCCCATGCTGTGTAATAGTTGTGCCCAGGAACTAGCACTATTTTTCTTCCTAGGTGCCTATCTTATTCATTGACATGCTGGAGTATACCACAGTTATTCGTGAGTATTTTTCTTTCCTCAGTCTTTGAAAGAACATATGTATTTGTAAGATGTCTAAGATGGGTAATGTGTGGCTCATTTTACAGCCCTTCTTCTAGGAGGTAAACAGAGAAATCCCAGAAAATCTTACTGAGGCATTCTGAATGCTGCTGTACAGTACTGTAGACATTTAAGAAGAAAGGAAATGCTACCCAAAGCCAAATTCTTTCTTTCCAGAACTTTGGTAAAGGCACCCTGACCACCTTGTCTTCTTTCTTAATTTGGAATTCCAAAAAAGAACATTTATCTGGTTTGAAAGAGAGCATTCACCCCTCTGACCCACTTTCCTGGTAGGTAAAGTTTTTCACGGGGACGTATCCCTTGGACTAGTGTCTCGATATAAGTGAGTATATACCATTTAACTCTTTTTGCTTCTGGGTGAACTCACTCATTATTATAATTTCTAGTTCAATCCATTTGTCCACAAATTTCAGGAATTCCTTGTTTTTAATAGCTGAGTAGTATTCCATAGTGTAATTGTATCACAGGGAGGACATCCTATTGAGACTTTAGGTGTGAGAAGCCTGGGAGAATGAGGAAACCGAAGGATCCAGAGTGTCCTGAAAAACTACAGGCGGGTCTGGGCCCTGGGGTCCTCCTCAAACTATGGCACCAGCCAAGGAAAATACAGGCAGTAAACTTCGAACCCCTCCCCAGACTAGCCGATGGACAGGACATTCTCCAGCGTTAAGTGGTGAAGGAGATCTGACTTTCACACAAGCTCTGGTGCCCCGTATTTGACCATGTCCCTTGGATGGGATGCCTGGTGGCACTAAGAGGAAGGATAATAGGTCACCAGGAAGAGACTCGATACCCTATGAGCATATACAGGGGGAGGAGGTCCCCCTCAGTCACAGACATAGGGGAGGTGAGTAGGGGGGGAAGGGGGAAGGAGGGAGGAATGGGAGGATACAAGGGATGGGCTAACAACTGAGATGTAATATGAATGAATTAATTAAAGAAAAAGAAAAAAAAAAGAGAGAGAGTATTCACAAGTACTCGGGTGGGTAAGGACAAGGAATTTCTTTTTGCCAAGTCTCCTACAGTACCTGGCGTGCAGCGGGCTCTATGAGGAATTAACACCAGCCAAGCTACCTAGTGTCTTTTGGGGTAACTCTCGAATCCCTCAGCATAGTATACAATGAGATTTCCATTAAGACATATGCACATTTATATTTACCCTTTTTTCAGGGGTAGTGCAGTGCTAAGTGGCCTCTGCACATATGATTAAATATTAATTAGGCTTCTAATATAAGCAAGTGAGTTTGCAGGCCTGAGTGTCACATGAATAATTTAGGAGGTACCCGAAGGCTCAGCCTGGATAGCTGATTGGCCACTTTGGATTTGTATAATTACAAAGTTTCATTATTAACAGTGGAAGCAGTGGAGAGATTTGCCTAGCTTGAGGGACTTTGAAAGCATAAGCTGTCTCATTAGGGAGAAGGGGAATAAGGCAAAATATGCAAACTTGTTAGTAGAAAGAAACAGGTGTGGCTGAGACTTAAACTCAGGTTTCAAACATGACTGTGGTACGTATGCTTTTAAAGATTTATCATGAAGTTGATATTCTGATTGATAAGCGTATTTGCTTAAAATTTTACTATCCAGAGCAATGCTCCAAACCTTTTTTAAATTGAAGGATTAAATCTTTACTCTTTTACCAAAAAACCGCCAAAGGTAGACTAATAGGCCCAGTGCAGTGAGAGGTGTAGAGGTAAAAGAATGCAGTCTAGGGCCCTTGCTTGAGTGTGTGTTGTGCATGCAATTAAATCTCAAGGTCAAACAATTTACAGACAATTACTTTTCTAACATCTCCAGAAATGCCTGCTTACACGTCTTTAATTTTAAATGATACTGATATTCCAATTCTCCCCAAAGGTTAATGCTGACTAAATCCAGCTGTGACCTGACACGATGCGACAGCACAGTGCCTAATTATCCTCTGGATAGTCATTTACTTGAAACCATTAAAGGAATAGGCTGAGAGGAAGATTTAGGACCCTGAAAAAATGTTAGCCTGACTTCTTTCTTCTTGAAGATGGGATGGGCTGAAAAATAAAAATAAAATCCTGCTAAATGTTAGCCATTTGCTTTGATGGCAGAAAATTGTTCATCCCACTCTGTTTTTTTACAGGTTAAATTGCTAACTAGTTCATTTTATCCATTGCCTACGGCTGGCGCTAAATGTCAGTGACAAATTTTGTACTTGTCTTGAAGAATGAATTAAGTTATGCACAGAAGCTATAGTGCTCTTTTAAGATGAGTGAATTGCAGAAGGAAAAAAGTTGCTCTTTTGAAAAAGGATTATTTTGATTAAAGGGCTTTTCTATTGTAGCTGAAGACAGGTAGTGGTTTAAGATAATTCAGACAGTTACCTCCCACAGAGGCTGCAGTCCTGTACTGAGAATTTCTCTAAGAGCAATTGTGTCAGATTGTACACTGTGATTATTATCATAAGACCATTAGTGATGCTGAAAGATTACTTAAAAATAAAAATTAAAGTGAAAACACTTAGTTTTCATTAACTTCAGTTAAAAAAAAAAAAACCCCAAACCTGATTTTTCTTTTATGGAGTCAGCATCTCATTACTGTTCTGTAAGTCTTTCATAGTGAGGTGCAGTGGGGATTAACGAGTGACAAACATGCTAGCCAAAACGTTGCGAAAAGGAAACCCTGCAGTCTTCAGTACATTTATAATAGGAAAATATGGCCCCAACTTTTAGATACCTTCATTCGACCTGATTTTTCTTGCTTGGTGGCAGAGGCCTGACTTACCATCTTCCACGAAAAGCTATCAGCATCCACTGGCGTCCTATTTTACAATGGTTTAGTCTCACTAGCTCACATAAGATGAGAGCTATATATTTTTTTCTTTGTGCTTTTCATTTTCCTCTACAATGGATGCTCTTGCTTGAATTGATGGATGAAGTTTAATAGTGGAAATTTTGTCACACTCTAGTTACATTTTAGCATCTGTTAGACAAAATGAATAAAATAAAATTGCAATTTTAAGTACAGCCGGACTCTAGAGGTAGCAAAGTTGTAAGTACTCAAAACAATGCTCTAACCCCACTTCAAACTGATGGCTACTTGTTAGGTGGGTACAAGGATTTATGTTTATTAAGTAGAGGAATGTAATTAATTATTGTTAATTTGTATTCTGTTAGTCCAAGATGTTTATGTTTATTTTCTTGGTGAAGGGATAATAGAAGGTTAGGCTATCTTTTGGTTTCTGTATGCTAAGGGACAAGTAAAACTAGGCTTGTTAATTGCAAACCATTCCATCATACTGTGAAGATATTTTTGAGGATTATATTATCAAGGAAATTATACTGATTAGTTTAAAACCTTGCTTAGTTACTTACTTGCTCTCAACTCTTTTAAACCACATTTAAATTAATACAATGAATTGTCACATTACCTCTTAACTAAATTTATAGATAAATATAGGTCATTGAACTTCTGTTACAATCCATCATCCAAGAGATGACTTTTGTGATTGAATGGTTCTCTTTTTTTTTAATCCTCTTTCCCCTTCCCCCTGGTTCTCTAACTACTGCAATTCTCTCCTATAATTATAAGGAGTATGAATGGCCTCTCAGTTGGAGTTGCCATTATCTTTATCCTTCTCGGCAAGAGTTTCAGTCCGATGATGTAGAACAAAATTTTGAGGAAGCAGGCCAAGCCTTGGTAATAGCAAAAAGAGGTTATCCTACAATTGCCATTCAGGACTGTGTGTGTGTGTGTGTGTGTGTGTGTGTGTGTGTGTGTGTGTGTGTGTGTGTTTGTGTGTGTGTGTATGTATGTGTGGAGGAGTGCCTGCTGAAATGAACTGGAATTTTATCTAGTAAAAGGATTCCTATGTGCTTTCCTGGGTATGGGCTTCCACCATCTCTCTAGCTAATTCTGCAATTGCCCTGTGCTCTGTGACCAATGTGTATGTGTGTGTGTGTGTGTGTGTGTGTGTGTGTGTGTGTGTGTGTGTGTGTGTGTGTGTGTGTCTGCACGCGCACATGCTTTCATCCCACTTGGGCCCTATGGAGGAAACTCATGCGACTGCCTTATTTACCTTGTTACAGTACAGTTCACTAATTTTGCACCGGTGAGGTTTGGCTGCAACCTGAATTTTTCCTTTTAAAAATATTTTATGGCCTATCTAATTCACATAGCAAACTAACAGGGTAAATGTTATTTAATTTTTAATAAATATTTGTGTGATGGGTGCTTTCCAGATTGCTTCGTCTTCAAATTGCTCCCACTGTGACTTGTTGGCATTAACAAGGCATCAGAAGGATCAGAGGAGGAAAAAGGAACATTGTTTTCCCTGGTGGAAAATCATCTGTACTGTCTCTACGCATGTGGCTGACACCAGTTCTAGAAGATATTTGATAGTACAAGAGGTGTGTGATGAAGCCTGGAATATATTTTGGCATTTTTGCTTCTGCATGCAGCTTCTTGTATAATCAATCCCACTGTGCTTACAGGTGAAACCTTATTATGTTTTTTTAATATATAAAGAAGGTGGAATTCATTTGAAATGCACAAGTGTGAAGAGCAAAGCTTCTGTCAAAATGTAGACTGAAAGCCTATATTTGGCATTTGGACATATCATAACAACAAATCTTTTTGTACTTTAGCTTTGAATTCTAACCAGTTTCATGTTGTCACGAGCTCAAGTTTCTAGGAAGAGGTGTTTTTTTGTGGTACTTAATATTCAACACAATATTAAGACATGTTATTCCACAATATTTCTCCCACTCTATTTGGCAAAGACTGAATTGTTTCTGTTGAAAATATAAAGTGCATCTATACAGATTCACATTACTGAGTGTTTCCTTCCTGTTGTTTTAATACTGTCTGGTGCTTAATATCTGATGTGGTCATATGCAGGAATTACAGTTCAAAAGGATACATAGGGCATCTATAGATGGAGTTGTGTCCAGAGGACATTTTATGCGAAATCCCCTCTATTTTCAAAGCTCTAAACCACACAGTTGGATTCTCCTTTAGATTGGTCATTTTTCAGAGAGGCCACTCTCTTATTACTTGGATTATTGTTTCAATAATGTAGTTTCAATGTTATATTTTTATCTCTGGATAACTATTTGATATTTTACTATTTAGATCTTAAACTCCCATTGGTACTCATTTTGAATAGTCACTAAATTCAAACTGTAGCATGAATACTGGTCCAGAAAGCTTTTCATAGGTGATGAGAGATGAGTCACAATTACTAAAAATGGCCTTTCTCTTGCAGTCATACTACAGCTGTCTGTACCAAACCCTTACATTATCACTGTTGTTCCAAGAGCTTGGAATTCATGGCTGCCATATATAATGGTTACGGAATTCTACTAACCAAGTGAAACAAAGAAGAGGAATTAATCCCTCTTTCCTATCTAAAATTAAAGCAGTTCATTTACCTGTTTCCATCTCAGAGGGCCCAAACATAATATCTGGAAATGTAGAAGCTACGCTGAGTATGCAGCCTTTGGTCTCTGTGTTCAACTCAGATCCCTGTTTTTCCTCTTTATGTCACCGTGTATTTTGGCCAAGCCAAATGAAGTCTTTGTGAGTGTTAGATACATTATGAAGGCATGCTAGGTGAGAAGAGGCAAACAAACTGAGGTGTTTTCTGTCCACTTACTATTTATTATTTATGTATGGGAAACTGACACTGACTTAGGAGTGTGGACATGTTGGGTTAAACAGATCCAAGAGAAAAGCCATGTGTGTCTTAGGACAGAGAAGGTTCTGGTTATTTCCTTTATAACATCAGAGAAAATGATAACAGGAATTGTCCTTTCTTTTCTGTTAAGGACATTTTATGTGGTCCCACTTATGCTCTGCAAGATAGCCAGAATTCATAGATGAAAGCTCTGTTGTTCTGAATTAGGGGGTGTACATTATACAAGGGAGTCTGCTGTTGCTTTGTCCTGGTTTTCTTGCCTTCATAGGTTAAAGAACAAGAGTAAGTATCTAGAGTGAATGTTTGTGCATATGTTTTCCTCACGAGAATCTGGCTGTTGAACGATTTTGTTGTGCACATGGGGACAGGCATCTGCCCATCAGATGTTTGTAATCATCGCTGTGAATGAGGTCACTGAGAACTTGTAGAAATATTGCTTAGCATCATGCTTTTATTTGCTGTACGAGACAAGTTGGCATGTTTCTTCTTTTGCTTTTTTTTTTTTTTTTTATATATTAAAAAAACCCTCATTCCTCTGTAAGTACTACAGAAAATTCATATTAACTTCCTTTTGGATGTTGTCTTCCAAGGCCTTCCTGGGATCTGATTTATGCTGATGCCATGAGCGCTATATAAACAATATGTTGCCATGCTCTTACTCCCTGCCATCTCACTTCCCTTTCCATCCTAGTAAATCCTTTGAAGGTTTTATTATTCAGGGTGGGAAGATTGAAGTGAAAGCTACAGAATGATTTAACACTGTGGGAACTTAATCAATAAGAGTGTTGTGAGAGCTCCCAGGAAAGGGCGTTGTTTTCCACCCAGATGATAATGAGGCCTGGTAGTAGCAACCTCTGGAGGGGAGTGCTGGGGCAGCGATTCTTTGGTGGTGCTTTTACTGGTTGCTAATTAATAGTTTAGAGGCCGGTGGGGCACCTTTTGGCCTCTCTGACATTTGCAAGCTTTTCTGTGGCTTGTCCCACAAGTCTTTCCACCATCAGGGGTCACTCTCAACTGGATTGGAGTCTGACAAGTCTAATTGGCTCGACTCTATGCAGATTTAAACATCTAGCCTACATGCCAAAAATCTGATGTTTTCTCATGCTGCTTCTGAGTTCCGGGCATTATGGGATCGGTGCATGCCTGAGTTATTATGTATCAGCTTATCCTCTTGTTAGCATGTTAAAGAGCAATTAGCTGGATGTGGTGTAGGAAATTGGGGAAAGGGCTTCAGCGCAGTTGAGTTGTAAATGTCTTTTATAGTAAGAAACCTGTCAGACCATTGAGCGTTACTGGTTGGAAAGCAGATTGAATCGTATAGTCAAATTTTTTAAAGAGTGAATAATTTCCCGAGAGTTGGTTTAGAAAAATGAAAAGATCCTTGCTGTGCAAACATACAGCTGTGGTGTAGTGTAAATCACCCAAACACTCCTGCTTTACTTGCTCTGTGCCCACCTCCTTCCCCCAATTGCACATCTCTCTCAAATTCTAAACTTTTATTGATTAAAAACCTCTGACTTCTTTCTGTTTAGTAGCAACCTGTAGATGAATTTGCTTATAGCTGATGCTTTCCATCGCTGACAGTTTCCAGGATCCTGAATTAGTGGCAGAGTGTGAAGCTAGAAGGACTTGAAGCCAACCAATTCATACAAATACGGTGATAGATCTGCGCTTTTAGTGGAAATAATTTATTTTAATTGACCATTATCGTATACACAGAATAATATAGTAACTAGGTAGAAATATTGCTTTATAGTTTGGAAAATATTTTGTCTAGATTAATGTTCATAATAATCTTGAGTGTATAGTGGGTTAGGGTAGGTTCATATCTTTAACTTTATATATATAGACATCAAGAAATAGATGACTTGTCCAATGTGCTTGTACTGATGAGAATATTACATTTCCATTCCAAACTGCTTTTTAACAACATGCATGAAAATACATTTTTCTGTAGGTTGCTTCATAAATCCTTTTTGACTACAGGGTGCCTGCTAATTAAAAAATGTATTGCTGTAGTCTTCAGCCATTCAATAAGTTTATTAAGGACTACCATAAAGTGATAACTAAATTAACCTATATAATTTGAAATTTGAAGAGTTTTAAAATAAAAAACTACAACACAACTATTTTACATTCAAAGAACCAAACACTTAAGGACTTTAGAGACTGAATGAGCATCATTTGATTTCTGTTGTCTGAGGGTAACTTTGGTACTCATCTGAAGTCCTGAACTTTTCTGTTATATGCAGAAACCCATATTAATTATGAAAATCTTACATTTTATGAAAGGTTGATATATAAAGGTATCTCTAGTGTGAATAATAATTTAAAATTTCAATTCAGTGCTATTGTTAGCACTTTCTCCCTCAAACACCTGAGAAATCTGAGAGTTAATTTTTCCCCTTTATCCAGATAATTCCTTAATGTTTCAGAGTCACAGAGGTCTTAAACTGTTCTTTCTGTTTCTCTACAGCTTTTCAATATCATAGTTGAAGTTTTGAAAAGAGTAATGTAAGATAAAATGAGGCATGGCTTCAGATAAAATGTGTACAGTATGGTGATTTCATGATATACTAAGAATTCTCTGGTCTTTCCTCCTTGGAGTGAAATTGCTTATATGAAGTCTGGTGAAACTACAGATTTTCTTCTTTTCAATTTATGCAATGTTAGAGACCCATGAAATAAAGAAAACATAGATTTTAGAAACCAATTAAAAGAGAACTTAGATTTTAATTTGCTTAGCTCTTCATTTTACATAGTTTATTATTGTTATATTATTTTACTATTTTTCCAAGGCAAGAAATTTGAGAATTATTAATATGCAAAGATATTGAAAGATGGCACCTTGCTGTCTCTCATGAAAGTATTTACTTAGACATTGTGTGGCTTTCATAATTTTCATAAAGTGTATGAAATTATTGAACATTAATTTGGGCAAATCAGCACTTTAGTGAAGCAGCTTAAATAAACAAAACTTCAATCTTAACAGAGCAAGTAAAAATTGAGGCAGTTTATAGTTCCCAAAGGGGAAAAGAATTCCAGCTTTAAAGATGGCGATTACTTGTCCCATCAGGTGAACAGAGATGCTAATTAGGTTCAGTGCTGTTCACACTTGTTCTGCCTCGATAGTACTGCTTGCAATCATTTTTAAGCCTTTGTCTAAACATTTTCTAATAGAATTAAATCAGCAGAAGATTTGGGTCTCTAGTTTGAGCTTGCCATCAATTAGTTATGTCATTCAGGTCCCATTGTTTACTTCTCCTTAAGTCAGGGTTCTTAGTAGAAACAAAAGTCAAAACAATGCACGTTCATTATATAATATTTACATTTCCCTAGAACTTTCTCAGATTATCTTTTAGAACACATGAAGAGAAGTCTTACTTCTATTAGTAACACCTCCCTCCCAAATTTCTTCTGAACTAACTAACCACCAACTGAGGCAACCCAGCACTCTAGCCAGTTAGCAGCCAACTAGCCACCACCACCAAAACAAGCACAGGCACATCTATTCAAGGGGATATCAAGATTTCATAGACTAGCATGCCTTCAGTCATACAGACTTTGATTAAATGCTGGCTAGTTCTTTTGCTAAATATTATTTCTAGGGGAATTATGCTGGAAAATGAATTTTTTGTCTTGGTTTTGTTTCTCATCTCAAAGAATAAAAGAAAGAAAGGGAACGCCTACAGACTTGGTGAGAGTCACTCAAATGATGGTATCTCTGTTTCCCATTTCTTGACAATATTGGACAAATGGATGTACAGTCAGGGAAATGTAGCTTAGTATTGATGCTTTTATGGTAATGATAAAATATTGTGTTTCATCTGGCTTTGTTCCCTTGCTTAAATCACTATATGTAAATCTTCTTTATCATTATGCATTAGCAAGGACAAAGGCTGGCTTTTGACTCAGTATTATATGTATATCCTAAATGTAAATGACTCAATATTATAAGTAGATCTTATCTCAGTGAAGAAGCCTAAGAAAAGCTAAGAAATATATTAACTTCTTGTGCCAAAGAGATGTGGTTTTGATGGGCTTCAGTTTTAGAGGGAGAAATCAGAGTAAGAGTCGTGTTAACCACCTAGACATCAGGAAGCAAGAGCTAGGACAGAAGACTAAGGAGGAGTGTGAATTGTGATCTAGATAATGTCATTTGTTTTTTGACAGATTTAAGTTAGAGACCAATCATGAGCAAGGGGCTGTATACAACTGGGCCAGGAGGCAACGGGGTTAGAGAACTGTACAGAAGCATATGGACATTTTACCATGGGTTTCAAGAGTCTTGCTATGGAAGGTTCTAAGGGTTATGTTAGAATTAGTGGTGAATCTACCTTTGTTATGAAGCACTGAAGCCCATAAGGAAAGAGATCTAGGGGCAAAGGGGTAAATAAATGGAAAGCTGGCATGGTGTTGGCTTTTATTTATTTGTTTGTTTGTTATTCCAGAATACCTTCCCAAGTGTTAGTTAGGAGTTGACTATATGACTCTCCTTTTTACCAGGACACAAATGAGTGGATAAAATCAGAACTAGTTGCTAGCAGAGGGCTCAATATCAATCAGGTTTTATTTACAGAATGTCTTTATAGTCTAACCAAGGGATGTAGTTAAGAATTATTGTAAAAATGTATGATTATTTTCCCTAGAATAGTCTGCTTCTAAAGAACTGTTTATAAATGTGTGTATTGTTCCTATTTACTGTGTGCTCAAAACTTTCCTTTTTGTTACATTGCAAGAACATTTTCTTAAGCCCACAATGAGCTGTGACGATATCTATAACAGTAACAGTGGATGTACATTTTCAAAATTGAAAGTCATTATAAAACAATGTAGGCCACTGCAAATCATAGCTAAAAACAGTCATAATGGAAATCTTTTATCTATGCCTGTCTTACTAACAAGTAGTTATTCTGAGAACTAATAACTTCTCTTGGACATAGAACCCCAACTTGAATTTTATAGCTCACAGTCTCTGTAAATAGAAAAAGCCTGTCAAACCTGCTTTTCTAAATCCTAGTGACTTCATGTTTTACCATATGCATTGAGAAAGCAAAAACGAGAAGAGAAATTTGATGTTTTTTCCCACACGGCCAATAAACTCTCATTTCGTTCTCAAAGTTTGATTATTAATTTCTATATTATTCAAAAGTATCTACAAGGCATTAACTATTTTTATAAAGTTCACAAGTACTTGAAAAAATATTTGCTTCTTTCTTAAATCATAATTCAGATGCTATAATTTGAATAGACCATCAATCCTCATTTTCTTGTTACTGAGCTGCTGGGTTACAATCATCAATTCCTACCATATTGTTATTAGAAAGGAGTACATTGATCACTTCCTGGTAGTGTCTTCATTTACAATTTCTAGTTCCAAGGAGAAATTTACTTAATGAAACACAGTGCTCTGGAAAAAAAGAAAGCTAGAGAGAGCAATCTGCTTTCTACAATGTGAGAAACTGGCACCTTTGAAGAGGATCAGGCCCTAATGCGGATAGTTTTTAACATTTGCTAATATTTCCCAACAATGTTTTCATTTTGTTTAGAGATTTTCATTTTTATTAAATTTCTTACCTAAAAGTTAGATAGTTTTGCCCATCAGATTTTTAATTTTTTCACAAAGGAGATAACTGTTTAATTTAAAGGAGAACAATAATTTGTTAAAAGGACAATAGATATTATCAGATATTAAAAGGATTTAAATTATGTTTATTTATTTACTATTTTTTTTGTGTGTGAGATGTGTGGTGTTTGTGTCTGTTTATGTCTGTGTGTGTGTTATATGTGTGCACATTTTTTTGGTGTGTGTGTGTGTGTGCATGTGCATATGTAGGTCAGATGTCAGAGTCTGACATCTTCCTCAATTGCTCTCCACCTTATTTGATGGGGCAGGGTCTTTCACTGAACCTGAACCTCATTTATGATGTGACATTAGCTGTTCAGCAGGCTCCTGGAATTCTCCTATCTCTGCTTTTTCCAAAGGACCAGTGTAGGGCTAAAAAAAAAGTAAGTAAAAAAATTTTTTAAAGTAAGTAAAATTAAAAAATAAAAATAAGAAAAACCCTGACATGACATTATGAGACATGAATCCTCCCACGATACTGTTGAGTTTGTTTTCTGTTGGCAATATACTGCTGGGCATGCAACCTATTCTTTTTTCTTTTAAAAAAAATCATTTTGAAGTATTTGCTTACAGCTTACATTTCCATTTATAAATGTGTAAGTTTTTTATTAAATGTATTTATTTGTTCATTGATTTTACATCTCAATTGCAGCCCTTTCTCTTCTTTCCATCAGGTACAACCTTCCCACCCTTTTCCCCCTCTCCCTTCCCCTTCTTCTCAGAAAAGGGGAGCCTCCAACCCAGTACCATCCCACCCACATCAATTTGCATCAGGACTAAACACATCCTCTTCCACTGGGGCCAGGGAAGGCAGCCCAGCCAGGGGAAAGTGATCCAAAAGAGGGCAACAGAGTCAATGTCAGAGACAACCCCACTCCACTTGCTGGAGGGCCCACATGAAGACCAAGCTGCCCAATAGTAACATATGTATTGGGAGCCTAGGTCCAGTCCATGCATGGTCTTTAGTTGGTGTTCCAGTCTCTGTAAGGCCCTATAGGCCTGGGTTAGTTGACTCAGTTGGTCTTTGTGAGGAGTTCTTGTGCCCTCTGGGACCTTCTATCCTTCTTGCTACTCTTCCACAAGACTCTTCAAGTTCCTCCTAATGTTTGATTCTGGGTCCTAGCATCAGTTTTGATCTGCTGCTGGGTGGACCCTCTCAGAGGACAGTTATTCTAGGGTCCTGTCTGAAAGCATAGTAGAGTATCATTAATAGTGCCGGGGATTGCCTCTTGTCAATGGGGGTGGGCTTCAAGTTGGGCCAGTCATTGGTGGGTCATTTCCTCAGTCTCTGCTCCATCTTTATCCTTGCACATCTTGTAGGAAGGGTAAATTTTGGGTCGAAGGTTTAGTGGGTGGGTTGGTGCTCCCTTCCCTCCACTAGAAGTTCTGCCTGGCTAGCAAGTGGCTCCTTCAATCTCTATGTCCCCTGATGATACAAGTCACCTTTATCTCTTCCCAGGAGCCTACCAGTCTCAGATCTCAGCAATGCCTCCATCCCCTCAGAGATGCCCTGCCCCTCGGTGTTCTTTCTCTCTCCCATCCCCTTGCCTCCCACTGACACTCTGCCCACATCTGATCTCCACCCTGCTCCACCTCTTACCCTATTTCACCCACTTCCCTCTCTTCATCTACTTCTGATGTCTATTGTATATCTCCTTCTGAGCACCCTCTCTTGGGCCCTCCATGTTACTTAGCTTCCTTGGGTGTGTGGTTTGTAGTATGGCAATCTATTCTTAAGAAAAATTTCTTTTCCCAGTGAGACTCCCTTGGAGAAAATTAATTTTTATTTGCAAGTGGTTCTCAGTTGGAGATAGCTTCTGGGTTAGGGATAAGGCTTATGTCCATTACTTCTCTTCCAAAGGGTTCCCCGAAGCTCGAGGGGAGGGATTGATGGAGAAATCCTGTTTAAGGCTGCGAGTTCCAGAGTCACTCATTCTCTGTATGTTGTCTTGCTGTGGGTCTCAGAATTTGTTACAATATGCTTTCTGATGATGGCTGAAGAAGGCATTGATTTATGAATAAATCAGAATGTCATTAGGAATCATTTTATTGTCATCCAAGCAGAGTTGGGTATGGGTTCCATCTCACATAGTGGGGCCTAAATTTAAATCAGATACTGGTGGGATACTCCTACAAGCTTTGTGTGATCACTCACTGCACTAGCATATTTTATAGGCAGGACACCACCATAAACCTCGTTTGTAGCTGGGTTTGTGTTTTTACATTTGGTAGCCCGTAGGGTCAACTTCTCTGTGTTCACTGAGTTGTGTGGGTGTTGTCTTCGGCAACGGGGCCTTGCCATCAGTTTGTGGAATGCATTCTACAGCTTTTGCAACAGGCTGGGTTGTTTGGGGGTTCCCAGGGGAACCTTTTGGCCAACAACCCAACTAAACGTAACCTATTGAAGCTTCATTTGGTAGTAAGAGATGTTTGATTGGGGTTCCTTCTCCCCCAATATTTTGAGATTTCATCCTGACTGATGCTGTGTATGTGTTTATTTAGTAAGCTTCTACTGTATCAACTTTTCATACTACTTCTCAAATGCCCGTAATTTTAGAGGTTCCTCCCTGTCTTCCATCCTTCACCCCCCTCTCACCTCGTCCTCTGTTGATCCTTCCCTTCCAGCTCCCCCTCCCTGTTCATAGCTCTTTATTCTATTTCCCTCTGTTAGGGAGATCTGTCCTTCCCATCGCTAACTCTATACCTAATGTCTATGATTCTAAGGAATATCTTAACAGCTAACATTCATGTATAAGCAAATACATACCATATTTGTCTTTCTGAGTTTGTTTTCCTTCATTCAGGATAAATTGTTTCTATAGTTCCATCCATTTACATGTAAATTTCATGATTTTATTTCTTTAATGGCTGAGTAATATTCCATTGTGTAAATATACCATATTTATTTGCTCATTCATCCATTGTCAGACATCTAGATTGTTTCCAACTTCTTGCTATTATTAATAAAGGAGCAATGAACATGGATGAGCAAGCGTTTCTGTGGTAGAAGGAAGCAGCCTTTGGCTATATGTCCAAGAGCAGTATAGCTGGATATTTAGGAAGATTGCTTCTCATCTTCCTGAGGAACTGATAAACTGATTTGTATAATGGCTATACAAGTTTTCAACCATCTATTGATGAGTGTTTCTTTTACTTCATATCATAGCCAGCATTAGCTGTCACTTGCTTTGTTGATCTTAGCCATTCTGACCAGTATAAGATGAAATCTCAAGGTATTTTTCATTTACATTTCCCTGATGATTAATGATCTTATGCATTTCTTTAAGTGTGTCTCAGCTATTTGAGCTTTCTCTTTTGACAATTCTTTGTTTAGATATGTAATCTTATTTTAATTGGGTCATTTGTTTTTTGATATCCAGTTATATGAGTTTTTATGTATTTTGGATATTATTGATATATCAGATGTGTAGTAGATAAAATGATTTCCTATTCTGTATGCCACTTTGTCCAAATGATGATGCCCTTTGCCATGCAGACATCTCTCTGTTCATGAGGTCTCATTTATTAATTATTTATCACAATGTCTGTGTTAATGATGCTCTGTTTAGAAAGTCTTTACCTGTGCCAATGAGTTTAAGTCAGGGTCAGCATATCTGTTTTTATGTTGCAGTCTTTGATCCATTTCAGGTTGAGTTTGGCACAGCATGATAAGTATGGATCTCTTTCGATTCTTCTACATACAGCTGTCCAGTTTGAGTGGCACAATTTCTCAAAGATTGTCTTTTTTCATGAGTGTGTTTCTGATTTTTTGAAAAATAAAAAAGTCATATGTTCATAGGTATGAGGTATTATATCTGTGTCTTCAATTCAATTCTATTGATCAACTTGTATAGTTTTGTGCCAATACCTCTTTAAGGAACTTTATCATAATCATAAAGTCATTTTAAATGTCTTTTGTTCCTGTGTATCAGCTATGTTGGAATATTTAGGGCCTGCTAATGGTAGAGTTGCTGGGCTTCAGTGGAAACATTTGTCTTGGCTGTTATTGATGGTGTTTTAGGCATCTGTGTTTGGGATGATTGCAATTCTAGATGCTAATATCTTGTTTAGTCTCTGTTGGGTGGATGTTTTATTCTTTGGTTTCTGTGGCCCTCTCTGATTCTTATAGGGATGTGTTGGCTGTGTGATAGCTGTGTGTTGCATTTTGTAAGAAAAATTTTCTCTTATTATTGAGAATTTCATGCACATATACAATGAAATATTATCATCTCCCTCCTATTTTATCCACCAGGTCCTCCCATTATCCTCCAACAACCTATCTTCCTGTTAATTTCACCTTGCGTTTTCTTTTTGTATGTAGGTGTGGGGACCTCTACTGGAACATGGAAACCCTACTGGGCAGAACACTCTCAAAAAACAATAGACGCATTTTCATTTAAGTGCTTATGAATGAGCTGTTGGAAGATAGAAAGTATATATAAAATGATCACAATGCATCAATAGGAGTAGCTTGCTTATTTTTATAGTTCTTTGGAAAATTGGTACAAGGTAATACTGAGGTCTACGTTTTTGTGTGGGAATAAATGCAAAATGGATTTTTTTTCGAGACAGGGTTTCTCTGTGTAGCCTTGGCCATCCTGGACTCACTTTGTAGACCAGGCCGGCCTCGAACTCACAGCGATCTGCCTGCCTCTGTCTCCCGAGTGCTGAGATTAAAGGCGTGCGCCACCACGCCTGGCCAAAATGGATTATTTTTTAAAATGATGCATGATGTATTTTGCATTTGAAAACCAAGGAGAATAGAAACAAATAAAATGTATGTTGATAAAAACTTCCATTTTGTTTTCAATCTCAGAGTTTTAAAAAGACCAAACGAGATTGAAGGAATGAAGCTCTTATCCTGTTAATAGTTCAGTAATCCTCTATGAGAAGTCAGATCATGTCTCAAAAGATGACGTAGTTCTCATCGAGTTCAAGCACACTGCTCTGAAGTTTTTATCTTTCCACGATTTAAAAAAGGAACTCTAGATATTTCTGTGACACTTTCTGAAGAACTGGTGCTTCTGTTGAAGGTCTACACATTCATCTGTCTACTGAGCTGAACATGTTTTCTATAGGTATTGTCACAGGCTGAGGAAGTGGCAATGAGAAGATAGGCACCATCTGAGGTAAGAGTAACCTTATAGGCTCAAAGCTGGTGTTTTCACTAGGAGAGAGAAAGAGTAGACTTAACAACATGATGGAAACTTCACATTTAGCCACAGAAGCTCCATGAAGTTTCTGTTATGGGCTTAATAGTTTGGTTTGTTAAAAACTCATTATGTTACATGATTATATTTTTGTTTTAGTCCAAGGTGTGTGGGATATGGGGGTGCTTCAGTTTGTCCATAGCTACTAACTAAAATTGTCTCATGCTCTAAGAGGGGTGTGATTTTTTTCCAGCTGCAGATAGTTTAATTCTGGGGACTCTGGAGATGGTATAAATGGGAGATGCCTGAGAGGGCCTGTGGAGGCTGCTGTTCCCCGTGCTCCTGGTCCCTATTGCTGCTATGTTTGCTATTTCTGGATTGCTGGATTGCTAGATATTATGACAATGATGAATACTGGACATGCTCCTAAGAACCTCATGCCTCCTAATCATCAGGAAGTAGTCTAAAGATGTCTATGTCATCTTTTCCCTCTAACCTTCATTCTCTCTTATCTAGTGTTGGGGGGTTGAAAGGGAACGATGGGAATAATGGTTGGAAGGGTGGTAGATATAAGATCCCAATAAAGTAGCCCTCCCCCAAAGTATGTCTACAGTAGTGACCATTGCTTTAGTTTGGTGTAGAGATAAGTAAGATCATGAATATCCTCAGTTTAGCCTTTTCCCCTAAATATCATTCAACAGCTGTTATCACTTTTTAA
Source organism: Acomys russatus (assembly GCF_903995435.1). Taxonomy (NCBI): domain Eukaryota; kingdom Metazoa; phylum Chordata; class Mammalia; order Rodentia; family Muridae; genus Acomys; species Acomys russatus. Next base: position 46,949,393 of record NC_067138.1, on the reverse strand, counting down.
ACATTTTGTTTTGCTGAGTGCTAGGAATCCCCTTTGTACAGATGAAAGGAAGAGAAACTCTGGGAATTTGGGTGACATGTTCAATGACCTTTGAATTTTAAATGACGAAATTAGATTTGAATCCAAATCTGTCTCATTTAGGCATGTGTCGCTTCCTGTGCTTTAAACAGTCTTCTGGTATTTTATGCAAATATGCACTCTTAGGCTAGCTGTTTATTGAGGCAGGGTTAAATGGCAATGTTTTCAAATATTTATAGAAAAATGCAAACAGATTTTCATATAATTGCTTATAAATGAGCTATTGGAATGTAGCATGCTTATAGGTGATAGCTTACCTACCTATTCTGGATTAGAATAAAAGACTATTAACTTGAAGAAAATAACTTTATTTCCTAGAACTGGTAAAGATAAAAAAAGAACATTCTAAAATGCTATCATCAGGACAAGATATGGCTAATATACTAATGAGTTTAAAGCAACTGTGGCTACCTGTATGAGATTGGAAAAATGCGTCCCATTGGTTAGAGCTCTTCATGGTCTCATTTTTGATAGACATTTGATTCATTTCATATCTACTGTTCTGCATTTACAGATGCACTGGATCAAAGGGTCCATTAGCTTATGATAGTGTGTCTAAATTGAAAAAAAAGTATGCTTGTTTTTCTGGTCATATACCCTAAACATATTCTGGTTACACAGAATTTACATTGTATTAGGTATAACACATACAGAAGCTCTAAGAAAGTTTTGGATTTTTTTTTATTAGGAATGTTCAACTCATAAGGTTTCTACAAATATTATAAAATGTGAACACACTGAAATATGAAACACCTGGCCTTCTGCCCTTCAGAGAAGTGATATTCATCCTGTTAGACAAAAGATTTAGAGTATGTAGCATCTATGAGCATGACATGTACAGACACCATGCCATTTTATGTATGAAATTTTGATATTCACTAATGTCCTTGATCATATGACCTATGAAGAATGTCTACTGAGAAGACTTAAAGGAACTCAGAATTTCTAAGATAAGAGATTTCACTGTGACAAGTGGAGGCCCAGTAGATGATTTTATGAATGCAGATTCTAACTGAGCAATGTGATGATGTATTGAGGGGACATTTCTGGTATCACTCAGTATTACTAATTTATCTCTAGTATATTTTAGTCATTAGCAAGTTGGAGATAAAAATCTGTTTCTTTCTTTCCTAAAACATTTGTGGGAATGTTTTAAGAATTCACCAGTTTTAGGGACAAAAAAGTCTCCTTAAAGGAGATGGCCCATATGACTAGTGGTAATATGGGGGTAGGCTATCCTGCAGAAGGTCAAATGCCTGAACATCCTAACTTTTTGCTTTACTGAACTTAAACTATTTCTTTTAAAGCCATTCTCTTTGTCTCTAAAAGAAGCAGAAAAATGCTTACTGTTGCAAAGAGTCTCCTGTAAATCTTGTGTTGGCTTCAAACTGAAGATCCTCCTGGCTCAGACTTACAAGTTTCAGGATTAGAGATATGTGTCTTTCTATATTCATTTTTAGTTTTTCTTTGTTGCATATGACATTGGTAATATGGAAGGATATATATCAAATGTTAGGTAAAATTTCTTTTACTTGGAGTCAAGTTTAATCTTTCTTTTGGCATAAATGTGTACTGAGGAACAGTGCTGAAGTTGAAGTGACTTTTTCATTGCTTGATACCAGTGATGTATCGTGAATGTCTTAATTTTGACCATTTGGTTGTCCACCATCTTTTCCACTGTCATCTCTTCTCTTTGTCCTTTTAATTCTTTAAACATAGATGTCAAGTCCAGCCACCATGTAAGCAAAGGGAGAGAAAACTATAGAGTTTCTTTGTAGAGAAGCTCTTCAACTCATGAGGAAAATTGTTTCTATAAAACTACTGTAGGTTAAAAATGCATTTAATAAACGGAACCAACTAAACATGAAAGATTCTCATGATTGACCATTACAGAATGTTGGTCTACCCTTATGATGGGCATGGTTGCCTGGGCCCTATAACTTGCTGCTGTGACTCAGCACTGAAAGGAGAGCATAGTACTGTGTATTGCTACTGAGAAAACTATGCAAATTGGAAATACTGTTTGTCTCTGAGCACATCAGTTTTGTACTATAATGAACCCTGGACATCCCAAGTCAAGCCATCATAAGCTAAGAAGCATCTTTATATATTTTAAGAAATATTTTTATTTGCCTGTTTTCTTGCTTTTCTATGTCAGATTTTGAAATGTATTTTTTATTTTACTTGACTCAGTAACTGAGTATAATATGTATGATATTTAAGTGAAGGTGTTCCAATCAGATCATGATTATTATGGCAGGCATACTCTGTGTGTGTGTGTGTGTGTGTGTGTGTGTGTGTGTGTGTGTGTGTGTAACAAAAATTAAAGGAAAGAAGCCAGAGGATGTGATTTTGAGAGAGAGAGGAAAGGGCAGGTACATTGGAAGGGTTAGGGGAAAAAGGAAAAACAAAAATTGATGTAATTATATGTTGATTTCACAAAATAATACAACATTATCCTCTCAGCACTACCTTTGTTGCATTTCATAAGTTTCACATGTTGTTTGATATGTTATTATTTACTGTAAGACATTTTAGATTACCAATGCTTTTATGGGTTATAGTTTTAGATTTGATTTATGTATAGAAGTGTTTTGCCTGTACGTATGTATGTATGTATGTATATATATATGTATGTGCATCATGTCTGGTGCCTATAGAGTTATGTAGGGGCTATTAGATCTTTTGGAATCAGAGTTACAGATAATCATGGGCCACCATGTGGGTGTTGGGAACTGCATGTGAGTTTTCTGCAGAGGCAGCAAGTACTCTTAACTTCTGAGCTATCTCTCCAGTTCTATGATTTCTCATTGTTTATGAGAATAATTTCCATGTATTTGTATATTGTCAATTTTCTACTATTAGTGATTTATAACTGATTCCACTATAATCAGAAAAGTGGCTTTTTCACGTAAGCTGTTAGAGATGGTCAGCAAGTGTGTATGGAATTCTTACTTTCCTCACTTCATTCTTCTGCTAGTCCCAGTTTGATTTGATCATCTAAAGATGCATACTTCCAACTAACCTGAATTTTTTTTTCGTCTATGATACATAGGCTATTTTATTCCTCTAGAGTTTTTGTTTTCAATCCACTTTTTAAAATACCCAGAGCCAGAATTTGGTTCTAGTTTTAATATTTTTGTCTTTGTTGATACAGTTATTATTTTGTTCATTTTTGCCTTCCTCATTTCATTTGCTTATCACTGTTCTGTTTCAGAGAATTGCTTTTTAAAAACTAATTATTTTGAATTGTTTTTAAGTGAGATTCAAGCATTTAAAAATAAATAGAAAAAAAAAAGCTACTTCTGCTACTTCTCCCAGTCTTTTCTGTCTACTTTCAGGCAGAAAGACCTCTGTCAGTCAGCCAAGTGACGGCTCCGTGGAACCTTGAAATTTGCTTTGGAGGTTGCAGCTGCTCCAGTTGTGTGCACGTTATTTCCCAGATGGAGAGATTTGCCGGTGTTTCTTTTGCTTGTTCTTTCTGGTATCTGTCTCTAGTACAGAGGGCTTTTACAGTAGAAACCTATCCCTCTTCCCTTTGTCTCAGTGGGCCCAAGGTATCCCAAGCATTATCAGTCCCCATCAACTCTCCAAAGCAGCGGCCGCAGATGCCGGTCTTGTGCACAGCCCAGAGCAAGTAAGACAGTGCACATCCATTTCCTGTCCTTCCTTACCAAGAGAAAAGTTACAAATTAGAAATAGTCTCTCAATTTCCCCAAGCCTTGAAAGTTCCGAGTCAAATTTGTCTGTATTGATTTTGGGGAGGGAAATCTTGGATAAAATGAAATGGTTCTTCTTTTCATGTCAATATGGCCCTACTTAGCTTTGTGCTTTCCTGGGGTATTGCAGCTTCTTAACTATTTTATGTAACTCTTACAAGAGAATTTTGGTTTCTGTATTATTAATTCAGTATTATTTCAGGGGTAGCAAACTCCTATCCCACCCACTATCAAATGGCATTTCAATTTTATAATGAAGTTTTTTTGTGGCTAAAAGTAAATGAAACGTTTCTATAAACCAATGTCAAGTGACTTTCATAAACTGACTTGTTTTACACTAAAATTGGAGAAAATACCTTACGCAACTCATAACTTTTATTTAAAGTAATTAGTTTGATATTTGTATTAATACAGAGTATCTACTTAGGTCCATTAAACTTGGTCACACTACCTCTGTTTGGCTTTGAACTTAGATCAGCAGGGCAAACTATCTGTTGGTAGATTATCAGTGGCTAGATAGAGACCCTGTAGGTCACACAATGGAAAGGAAGGAATTATGAGGACAAGCCTTCATTAATTAGAGTACAAAGGACCTTGATTTTACATTTGAAAGTAGGTTACTAGCCTTTGTTTAAATTTTTAGAAGTCAATTCCTATCGGGATTTTGTTCAATGAAATTAAGCATATATAATGTGATGTAGAAAATCCAAATTATCTTTTACAAATGGTATATTAAATGCTTTTTGAATAAGTTTCAACACCACTTGATAAATTAGGTGTTTTGTTTTGTTTTGTTTTGTTTTGTTTATTTGAGGTAGGGACTCATATAGCCCAGGCTGGTCTGGAACTCACTGTGTAGCTGAGGCAGCCTAGAACTCCTTATCTTCCTGTTTCTTTCTCCTAAGTGCTAAGACCATAGGCTGCTGCCACCACACCTTGACAGATAAGGGGCTTTCAGCACTGTGTTTCACCTTTGATTTGTGTGCTGTTGTTCAGTGTTAATAACTTAACCATGTGACAAGATATCCAAGAGAACCACTTGCACAGAGATTTATTCTGTCCTTAGTTTCAGAGGTGTCCAGTTGTTGCATTGCTTTAGTTTTGATTATTGGCAGCCACAAGGCAGAAAGGGGTGTGGAGAGAGAGGGAGGGAGAGAGAGAGAGAGAGAGAGAGAGAGAGAGAGAGAGAGGAGGAGAGAGGAGAGAGGAGGAGAGAGAGGAGAGAGAGAGAGAGAGAGAGAGAGAGAGAGAGAGAGAGAGAGAGAGAGAGAGAGAGAGAGAGAGAGAGAGAAGGGGGGCAAGGAGGAAGGAAGGAAATGCAAAGGGAACAGAAAGGTCTGCAGACAGCATAAAGCATATTTGAAATCCTCCTATTTTTTCCAAGTATATATCACTTTCAAAACCTTATTACCACTTCTCAGTTATTCATTCCAATTACAAATTCAGAAATGGCTCGGCTTTTCTGGTTAGGTCAGAGTTCCTGTAATCCAGGTGCCACTCAAAGCTTGGGCTCACCAGCTGTGGCCAGCCTGTCAACAATCAGCGTTCTGGTAGAAACTACAACAAGCAGTAAGACTACAATCAGTGTTTTTGTCCATGGTTGTTAAAAGTTCTGAGGAGCAGTATAAAACTGTATACAATATTTAAAAAGGATTCCAGTGCATAGAAACAGAAAGTGGTGGCTTGATCTGTATATAACAGAAGTGTATTTTAAAATAAAATCTATAATATCACTGATTAGATTTAGCACCATTTAAGCCACCCACAATTATTATTAGTTTTTTTTAGAAAAAGGAATTGATTATTTTTATTTTGTGTGCATGGGTGTTTTGCCTGCATATATGTCTGTGAACCATGATCATGCCATACCTGGGGAGGCCAGGAGAGGGTGTAGAGTTCCTTCGTTTTCTTGGAGGATAAGACTATAATCTAGAAACCAAACATGTCCCTTTTTACCATGTTGTATTTAGTTAGTGTCTTTTAATAACAATAACAGGAACCAAACTAGGGCAAACACAACCATTTTTGTAATATATGTGATTTTCAAATTTTTTTTTTTCTGTTTCCTAGTTTAGTTTGTTTACTCTGCTAAAGATTTTGTTTTTATTAACTTTGTTTCTTTGGATTATCCAAATACATTATCATTGAGCCCAATCTTTTTTAAAATATATTTTATTAATTTATTCATATTACATCTCAAGTGTTATCCCATCCCTTGTATCCTCCCATTCCTCCCTCTCTCCTATTCTCCCTTACACCCCTCCCCTATGACTGTGACTGAGAGGGACCTCCTCCCCCTGACCACGTCCCCTGGATGGGGAGGCCTGGCGGCACTCAGAGAATGGAGCCCAATCTTAATCTATGCTTTTCTTTTAAAACCAGTAGTGTATGTGCGTATATGTGCCTGCAAATTTACATGTGTGTGAGTATTGGTGCATGTATGTTCACAAAGGTGTAGAGGCTAGACCTCCACCATCATTCCCCAGGTACCATTTACCTTGTTTTTTAGACATGGTTTCCCACTTTTCATTATTTATTTATTTATTTATTTATTTATTTAGTCACATTTCAGCCTGATCTCAGCCCCCTCCCTCCTCTACCCCCAGTGCCACTCTTGTGCTTCCTTCCCCTCATATTGCCCTTTCGTGCTGTCACTTGAGATGCCAGCATGGGTTAGTACCCCTTGGAGTTTTCCAGCTTTTTTAGTTCTCACCAAGTAAGCAAGGCTGGGTTGCCAGAGAGCCTCAGGTATCTGCCTGACTCTGCCTCCTCAGCATTGGGTTTACAAGTGTGTTCCACCATACGTGGCTCTATTTGGACTCTGGGAAAATGCTCACATTCAGCTCTCCATACTTGCAAGGCAATGCCTTCACTGCCTGAACTGTCCATAGCTCCTATTCCAGTAGCGTATAAGTTCAGCTCATACATTTAACCCTTTAACTAAACTATGCTTTCCTAGGTAGTGTGAAATAATTGTAGAGTTTCTTCTGTACACAGACCATCAGCTTTTCCAGTACTGCTTATTGGAGAAGCTTCTGTCTCTCCAATGTACATTTTTGGCTTCATTGTTGAAAATCAACCAATGCTAGTATGTGGCTTTCCTTCTGTTTTCTCTAGTCTAGTCCCTTGTTCTATCTTTTTTCTATTCCAATCATATGATTTTTTGATTATAATTGTTTTGTAGTATATTTTGACACTAGGTAGTTTGATGTTTCTAGTTGTTTTCTTTCTCTGCTCTTTTCTGAATAGCTTGTGTTTCTGTGTATAGTGAACTATCCCTTCACCCTACTTAATGTAAGAATATCATTAACATCTTGAAGTGGATTGTTCTGAATGCCATGGACATTTTAATAATAACTTTAAATCTGTATCTGTTTCATTAACCAGAATATATTTCATTATGTCTTAAGCTTTTCAATGGTGAATTGATTTATAATATTTAGTGTACTGATATTTCACCCCATCACTGAATTATTTCTAGGTATGTTGTTTTATTTTATTTATGTGCTATTATAAATGAAAATTTTTTCTTGTGTTCTTGGTTCGATAGTTGATAGAGCATACAAATACTTATTATTGTGTGTTGACTTTATCCAAATGAAATATTAGTTCTTACAGTTTTCTGTCATCTTCATAGTTTTTCCGTATGCTATCATGGGCTCTGCAAAAATGTATTTGGCTTCTTTCTTCCCTATTTGGATTCTTTTTTTTTTTTTTTACTAATCTTACCTGATTGCTCTGACTTTAATTTTATGGAGATATTGAATATATATGGAAAAAGTCATCTTTGTCATGCTTCTGCCATAAGAGAAGCATACATATGACATTGGTTGCTAGAACTGCCATATATAACCTTTATCATGTTGAGGTATGTTACTTCTATACCTAATTTGTTGTCATATTTACTTGAGGAGAGGACAGTTAATTTTTGTTGTAGGAGTTTTCTGTATTTATTGAAATAACCATAGTGTTTTATTCCTCATTACGGTAATATGATATATCATTTTTATATGTTTGAATATATTGACCTGTCCTTGACCTCTGAAACCCTATTGGACCACATTGACTGATTCTTTTAATGTCTGTTGAATTTAGTTTGACAGTATTTTATTGAGGATTTTTGCAACATGCTCATCAAAGAGATTAAATTGTAGCTTTCTCTTCTAGTAACATATTTTCTTATGTTTTTATCATAGTAATAATGATTTCATGAAATGAGTTTGGAAATTTTCTTTTCCTTCAACATTTGGAGTAAGTTGTGAGACATTTTTGCTAGTTCTTTAGAGTAGTATTGGGTAGTGACATCAAATCCTAGACATTCATGTATGACTTTATTTCTGATATGATCCTCTTACTTAGTATTGTTCTGTCCATAGTTAGTAGTCCTGACATATTATATAGTTTTAGAAATTTATGTTTTATCTAAGTCATCCCTGGTTTGTTGGTATTTGTATATTACAGGCATTTATGGTCTTAGGTATCTCTGTGGCATCAGTTGTTTCTTATTTAATTTTTATTTGGTCAAAAAGAACTCTTAGTTATAAGGGTCTTTTGAAACTCTTCTTACATCTCCTTTTTTATTTATTTTTGTTCTGATGTCAGTTATTTATCTGTATTACATTTTGGTAACTGCAAAATTTAGACAGTTATGACTAATGCTGTATGAACATCTATGATAGAGTTATTGTTTCCTAATTTGGGGATTTTTATTAAGGACTATCAGAAAATATAATATTATCTGTCTTTTCAAAACTGGATCAAGACCTTGAGATATCTCATTTATTTATTAATTATACAAATAATTATAACATCACACTGTCTAAATGGGATTATTTTCATTTTCCTGATAATCCTTTAACTCAAATTATTTAACTATCATAGTTAACTATTGGTAGGTGAATATACTTCCCTGCCAATTAAAACTTTACTACTGTCAAGAATATTTGTCAAAAAATCCAATAAACAATAAACTCTATTGTGTGCTTAGCATTATAGTTTTCTAACTACATTCTTTTTTTTTTTTTTAAATTTAACTCCAACCTCCTCTAAATGAACAACACAATTATGAATCTTACAGGCAAAGAATCTGAATATAAAAGAAGTTTTGAAAATTGTAAAAAGTCACTCTGGTGCACTGGTTTTTATACTTCTCTGGAAATGATGCGATAATTTTATTATAAGAAAGAGGTTACAAATGCTAGATTGCTAAAGCTGATTTTCTAAAATGCTGCTGCTTTGAATGTGGCAATTGGCTGAGACTAAGCTGAGCTACATCTTTGCAGATTCCCAGCAATTTCAGCGCTGTCTCAGGGCCTATGGGCTGACACACCATTGCACTTGCTAAGTGACCCCGTCTGTAGTCGCTTCATATCTTGATGATTTATTATTTGTAATTGAACCTTGATAAAAGAGTTTTTAAGCATTTGAAAGCTTTTTTCTTGTACTAAAGCTTTTTAATGAAAATCATTTGAAATGAAGCCTTCATTTTTTTTTTTGTTGTTGTTGGACTGTCAAAGCAAACTAATTACTGGTCCATATATGAATTGGCACATGCATAATAATTCTCAGTGCTCGCTTCCACTTTATCTAGCACATTTGCATTAGTTTGTACATGTATGTCTGCATGTCTAGACTGGGACACACAGATTAAGTCACATGGGAGAATTACTGAACACAGGCTCCGAATTAAAAGTTTGTGGTTGTTTGGCAAGGCTGCACATCCCACAAGATCCAAGAGTTCACCTCCAGTGCACATTTCACACTTCATTCGGTGTAGCAGAAGCTAGGACCAAGAAAGCACTCCATTTCACATTTAATAATGCCATCTGAAGATCAAGCTGCTTCAGAGGACACTGTGACTATTGCATAGAGTCTAGTCTGGCTATTTGCTGCCTTCTGCACGCTAATTTATGTGCTGACTTTAATTTGCGCTGGCACAAACAATCTGGCTTTATAGTTTTGGGGTTTACACTAATGGTTCAAACATGGGCTTGAACCTATGTTCAAGTATGTTGTTGCACACTTCTTGGGATGCTATCACGGGGATTACAGGAATCTATTTTCATAGAGCATTATGAAATCTTTCTGTTGACCCTGAGTACCCACGTTTTAAAAGTTCTAAATTGTAAATTCAATATTAGAAAAAAAAAGTCATTGTCCTTGATACCAGGGGTCTTCAGAGCCCAATCAAATGGCTGGAACAAATGGAGCATAGTGGTGTACTTTCCTTTAACTGAAGATTATTTAGTGTTTTGGCAGTTAAAGGGTTTTAAAAAAAGAATAAATAAGACAAACATGATATTTAAAAATGCCTACTCCATAATTGTCATTGACCATGTCTTAATTCTAAGCATCATTTTGCTGCAGTCACCCACAATAGAACAAGGGGACATATGGAAGGAGAAGGACCATGAACAAGTGCTTGCTCGGAATCCTTCGTAAACTTAGACACGTACTTAGTTGAACTTATGGCAGAGACAAGTTAGAGCCACAAAGGGCCATAAGACTTACACAGAATGATCTGCTTATACTATAGAAATAAAGCCCTCAAGTGAGAATAGAATTATTAATCAAAGCTTGCCAGAGGAAGTGAGACAGCTACCATTACTTTAATGTGTTTGTCAAGGATCCAAAGGCAGAGGAGGAGAGTGGGAAATTTAATAGTAAAAAAAAAAAAAAAAAAAAAAAAAAAAAAAAACAACTGGCCTCAGATGTAGCCTGACTGAAAGCTGTGGGTGGGAGGAAACTGGGAGTAGGTTAATGAGAGGCAGCATTGGGCATATGTTTGGAAGGCACATTTAACTTTTTTCTAGCTGATCTTAGTTGAAGGGAAGAAAACAAAAAGTGAGTCCAGCCCTTATTGATGGAAGCCTGAGCAGTCTGAGTGTGACTCAGGGTTCTGATGTTATGTGTGATTTCGCCATTGCCATTACCTATGCAGGAGCTCAACTGCTTATAGTATATACCCAATCCCTCTGTCTCTCTGTCTGTCTGTCTGTCTGTCTGTCTGTCTGTCTGTCTGTCTGTCTCTCTCTCTCTCTCTCACACACACACACACACACACACACATGACACGACTATGGCATAAAATCATGAGCAGGATAACGATTACAATCTAGCTTATTCAGGTTTCCGAGTCCTCAGTTGTGTATGGATCTGTGTTTAGGCATATCAAACACACCATAGGACTTCATAGAACCAGGGCATGCCCTACTGACTCAGAAAAGACACCGTCCAGAGCAGCTGCCTCACCGCATGATGCTGAGCTGTTCTTTCATAATGTCACCTCACAGTGCCTCTTCCACATCTATCACTGAACTTTGGCAGCTACTGATCCATCCTCCATTTGTAAGAATGTTACAGTTTTTAAAATCTTGCATAAGTGGAATTACACAGTATGTGGTTTTCTTGAGATCTGCTTTTTTTTGTTTTAGCAAAACAAATTATTCCAATCTTCTAGAAAGTCTTTGCTTTTTAATTACCCAAGTAATACATGAGTGAGCTCTTCTTCTACAACATTAAAACAGTAAAAATGAATTTAAAGATTCCCTTGCTAACACACTCTCAAACTCAGGCTCATTCCTAAAAGCAATTAAATGTCGATTTAGCCCTTTTTAATAAAAACAATTATCCATTTTTTTCATAACGTTGCTATGATAAAAAGTCTTCAGTAAGCATTTTCTCGTACCTGTCTTCTTGTTTACATGTGTTAACTTTCCATCTAGTTTTAATACCTAAATGTGGGGTTGTAGGTAATAGAACTATATACATTTACAGTTTAAATTTGAAGAGACATTATCAAAAGTTCCTTATATGTTCCTGTGGCTATTTATAAGCATAATAAGTAGTATAGACTTAATATAACATCTTTTTATTCTCTAGTGCAGATCAGATTTAAGATTTATTTTCATCCAGTCTTATAAGGAGTGTTATTTCATTTTATTTGATAGACATTTCTTTGGTTATTAAATTTAAATATATATAGCAATTATACAAGCACTACTTGTAATTTCTATTGTATTACAATGCTTCATATTTTGATTTATTTTATTACGTATTACTTTTCTTATTTTTATTAAAGATTTAAGAATTAAAGCTTTATACGAACGTTGGTCATTTATTTTATATGTACATACCTTACAAACAAACTCTCATATTCTTTAGTTAAACTCTAATGCTGTACATAAGTTTTATAACTTTGACACATTACATTTTAATATGAGATTTATTACTTGGATCATTTTGTTTAGAAAGAAAATCTTCCAATCACTCATTTAATGTTCTCTATTTTCATGGTTATGTGCTATTTTTAATTTTATGGCCTCAGGGCCAGATTTTACCATGCGGCTGTCCTGGTTTAGGGTTTTTCTCAGCTTGTCGTCATCATGAGCTTGTAACTTGTGTTGATTTTGGACATTTCCAAGAGACAAATGCTGATTGTTCAGAATTTTCAAAACACTAGATCCACAACGCCAGTGCCACTTAAGACCACAGGGACAGCTCCACCTTCAACAAAGTCTATGGTTCTGAAAGTACATGGAATCTTTACGAAAGCACAGATATACTGAGGCCAGCTCCACATACAAGCACAAACTGCAGTTCTGCTGTAGGTGAGTCTATCCAGCCACATTTGGTCATTGTAGGTACAGCTGATAGTGGGCTATTAGCAGCTTCTTCTCAGTTTCTTATAAATGTGAAAACATTCTTATAAATGGCAATGGTGGTACACTTCACTGCCGAGAAACCTTCCCTCTAGCTCCTGGCAAAATATCTAGGGTCAGATTGAAAAATTTTAAAAGCTTAGAACTTTGGAAAATTTCCAGAGTTTAGTGGTGTTAGTATTTAACTTCATAATAAAACAACAGCACAGCATTTGGTGAGACAGAATAGAAATAGATACATAGAAATGTAGTTTGGAATTTAAAAATATTGATTTAAAAAAACCACATGCTAAAATAATGAAATTTAATATAGTTTATTCAATTTTCTCTCTACTGTATTTTTAATTCTTTAAGTTTTTAAATATTTTATTTATTTTTATTGTAGGAATGTTTTGCCAGCATATATATCTGTTTCACGATGCATGCACCTAGTCTTTGTGGAGGTCCGAAGAGGGCATCAGACCCCCTAGAACAGGAGTTACAGGCAACTGTGAGCCACTAAGGAGTGCCGGGACTTGAACCCTGGTCCTTTGCAAGAGTACCCAGTGCTCTTAACCTCAGCTGTCTGTCCAGCCCCTATATCTATGATTCTTATGGAAGTATTTCAAATCATAACAGGCCTCTCTCTATTAAAAAGAAACAGAGTAAGTCATCATAACAATTTTTGAAAAAAGTTTTCCAACCCTTTCTGTATCTGGTAACTACTTATGCATGTGTAGTTATATTGGTACTGCAGCCTTGCCTACATCAGTCCCAACAGTCAGGTATGCACAGCTACTCCATAACTGTGCTTGCCTATATTAGTTCTAACGGAGTCAAGGACACCTGGCTCTTAGTACATTTGTATCCTAGCACTTTTGCAAGCAAACCTGAGGCAAAAAAATTGTAAGTTCAAGGCCAGCCTGTACTACACAGCAACTTCTAAGATGTAGCAAAACTTTATGAAAAATGTGGTTAAAATACACACATTAGAATTGATTTTTAAAAATTCCTTTTTTAAATTTTAACTAAATTTTGATTCTTTACTTTCCATGTTCAATCAGTTGCCAAATCCCTTTAATCAATTTTCTAATCTCTGAAATCGTCCCATTCCATTTCCATCTCTTTTATGCCCCACTTCCTCGTTACTGTCCCTGCTCTGCTCTCCCCCCTCAGTACTGGGAATTCTACCTAAGCTGTTACATACCCTAGGCAAGCATTCTCCCACGGGACTATGTCCCCGTCTATTGCTTTATCTTCATGTTGGTTTATATTATTAAGTTCTCATTCCCACTTCTGCCATCCAACCTGTTTTTACCCTCCCTTTTTCTAGGTCTTCTCTCAACGTAGGGACCAAGACCAAAGCTCCTTCTCTGTTAGGGTATTTTGGAGTTGATTTGAAGGAACAGAAATGAACAACTGAGAAAAGATGAACAATCAAGATATGTTATCAAACTGGGTTCCCCCATAGAGTTGTATTATTAGTATCAGAATAGCACAGGGACGGGACAGAATGCTCTTCTACCAGCTTCTGTCTCAGCAGGTGCTTACTTCTGGAGATAAGTCAGCAGATAGGGTTGTAACAGAGGAATTTGCAGAGACCAAGAGAAAGGGGCGCAGAGGGGACAGAGATTAAAAGATGTAATGCTTGGTGTAACCTTGTATTCTCACTGCCTTGAAATTTATGATTATTTATGAACAAAATGTCTTGTGTCTTTATTTCTAGTAGACACTATAAATTATGCATTATGTTTTGGTCCAGGAACACAGCGGCCTTGAGATTAGGGTTTTCAGGTCAAACCTGAAGGCAGCTGGCTCTCTCGATGGAAGCTGTAGTTAAAAAGGTGAATCAAGAGAATGTGTAATGGGGCATAAAAGTTCTTCAGTACAAGTCTCCTCTATTGGATCTGTGTGTGTGTGTGTGTGTGTGTGTGTGTGTGTGTGTGTGTGTGTGTGTGTGTGTCTATTCTGTGCATGACGATATTAAGCAAAGGTCACCTAGAAAAGACTGACAGATGTTATGCATAGTGGAAAGCATATTTTTTCCCAACTATATTCAGAGTTTGTGAACTTGGGGCCTTACTGCTTTGAGATGTCTTAAGGGTCACCCTGGGGGGCTATGATTTTTGAGGTCATGCTGGTCACTTGGAATAAATGTCTATGAGGCTACAGGAATTCTGAATAAGCCAGCCTCTTACTTCCTTGGTTTCACTCTCAGCATTGGCTGGGGAATCTCCACCAGTGTGGAGAAGTACACATGGGTACTGTTGTTCAAATCCTGAGCTTGAGGGAAAGAATCAACCGGAAAGACTTAAAGTAGCTTTGCCTATACTGTTGTATCCCTATGCCTCGTAAACTACTGTATGGAACCTAAGTGAGAATGCAGAGGTCTTTGAGTGTATGACCTCACTCGAATGTGCTGTGCCTCTATTCTGTAAACTTTAGTAGGGAAACACTTCTGGAGCCCTTTAGACGCCCATGAGCTATGAGTTTTTGATTGGTCCTAAGGCACGTTTTTATTATGAGAAACTGTAGAAAAAACTGAGAGCATCGCATGGACAGGTTAGCCTTCCCTTATATATTTAAGTGAGAGTTGTTTCACAAGTGAGGGATGTATCAAATCCTCCTGCCTTATGTTAAGGGCAACTGCCCCAGGATTCAGAGGTGTGGCAGAGCAGGAAGCTGAGTGTGAAAGTGAGTGTGTGAGCACGCTGCTTGGTGAGCTCGCGCTGTCATGTCAAGGTATTAGTAATCCCAGGAATCAGGTGACAATTGCCATTAGTTACTTTCTCCTTATTTTTATTTTCTTTAAAGTGCAACTATAAAGACACCGGGGGATACAAATAATCATAATTTAGGACTACGGGAAAACAGATGCCAAAATTGCCTTGTTAAAGGATAGAACTTGTTTTTGTTAGATTGAGAAAATAGTCACGGTTGAAGATCTTCTTTGATAAGTGTCTCCCCAAGTCCTTACATGAATTCAGCTGAAGTGAGTCACTACGAGAAGCAAACCACAATGCTGAGCATGATGTCGTTTGTATTAGTATGTACAGACCATGCCTTAGACACCAAGGCTACACGTGGGTACCTTAGTAAGGAAGAGCAGGGCTGGGTCAAGGTTCGTAGTATTCTGTGTTTGTTATAGCTTTTCAGGAGGCAAACAGCCACACTCCAGTGAACACTGGACTTTCCTTTCTGTCATTATTGCAAATCAATTAGTGAAAATCTTGAAAACAGAGGACGAACTATTTGAAAACCAAAGCTTCATTCATCATTATCAGCTGAGCTCAGTTACCGTGAAGATGGTCTTTTAAAAATTCAGAGCTCCAAATTGAAATGTTTAAAAGGTAAAAATAGCAAAGAATAAGCGGTAAACAGCTTACTTTTTGAGAGTTGTGTGTGAATGTGCCCATTTTTAGCGAAGCAAACGAAGTCTGTGCCATTGGGGTTTTCTAGGCAGCATGCAGTTGACTGTTCGCTTAGCCGCCGTGGTACTGTTCCCCGGCCTGCTGCCAGGTGGCGCTGTGCGGCAGTGGGTACCGCGCGGTGCAAGGCATACAACAAGGACTTTGAACCTGACATTTTATTGAATTTCTGACCCAGTCAGTAACTGATTGTTCTGGAAGACTGAACATCAACTCATTTTTACTTATTTCTGAATCTTCTCCCCTTAGCTGTTGTTAACCGGGGCTAATCTCCACGTTGGGTGAGAGGCTTCTCTATGGCAAATGGAGCTTAAGAAAGAGTCAGGGTTTACCGGTGAACTATTGTCTTTCATTATAACTGGTGCTTAAGTTCTTAAAAATATTCTGGCTTGAGTATGAAGTAGCTTTAAAATTAAAACTTTTGTGAGTAAATAGTTTTCTTTAACTTTTATTTTTTACTTAGAAAGGATCAGTCCAGAAGAATTTCAAGGCAGTGTATGCATGATGCTTAATACCTGTAAGCATGGACTTAGGCCTACAGTTTTTTCTTTTAGTAAAATCTGTGTAATACTTTCCTTCAGTGACTAGATTTTTGTCTGTCCCCTGCCCCTCATTAGTAAAAGTCACTCCTAAAGCAATCAATTTTTTTTTGTGCTTCTTTCATGCTGATTATAATATAATCTTATGTTTTCTTTGTTGTTATCCCAACAATCCCTCACAAAACTCATGAAAGCAGTTGACAATCCGACTTCTACTGATCTGCTCTCCTGATGTTGTCATGGTAAAACTTTGCATATAACATATAATACTATTGTTAGACGTGGCATTTCTCCCTGGAAGTTTCCTCTGTAAACCATGGGTCTTCTCAAGCTCATGATCAGGACTCACCTCGCCTGTGCGGCCTACCGTGACTTCAAAGTCACTCTTGGATTAATACTCACCTAGGAAGTTTCCTAGCTCAACGCTGGGGAAATATATCAGATACCAAATCGTTACAAAAGTTTGCTTTCTGTTGCCACTGCGAATTTAAGTCCGCCAAAATGTATAAATGAATTTTTGATTATGAAATACATGTTATTGCCAGTTTTGAAATCTAATGCGATGACGCAGTTTTTATGTAATTGCCAACCTTCTTGCATCTTCCTGTTAGCGTCCTCTGGGCCCTACAGTGGCTATAGGACAGCTGAAGGTATTGCTATGTCTTGATGATAATGCAGCTTAATAAGATCCATGGTTTATAGGGGGGAACTGCCAAGGACAAGAGTCACATTTGACAATAATTATTAAGTTTTCTATGCAAAATTTATCATGCCTGTATAAGGAAATCAGATCAGCATGAGTGAGTATTTCACAGGGTCTGTGAAGGGACTGTCAATCAATAAGAACCCTGTTAAAAGAGTGACTGAATACTCACACTAGTGTGACACACGTGAACTCAAGAGCGCTCTGTGGTTGCAAAGAGTTTGTAGTTTACAGGAAATAGAAAGTCCTGGTTCAAAAGGACTCATGGAAGTAAAGGCTGCTTATTTCAGAATCGCTGACTGTAGAGGGAAAATTTAAAGGCAGACCTTTTAGAGGTCAATGTCTAGGCTGTTCTCTTTCATAGTAAACTGGACTGTGCTCTGCTCACTGGTACAATGTTTGCTCATATATAAAAATCACTTTCTAAGATTCATCATCATCATCATCAGTGTTTTGGAGACAGGGTTTTTCTGTGTAGTACTGGGCTGTGCTTTGTAGACCAGGCTAGCCATGAGCTTGGGGGCCACCTGCGTTTTACCTCCTGAGTGCTAGCATTAAAGGTGTGCACCACCACTGCCTATCTTGAGATTTACTGTTTTCAAGTGTGTAATGTAAGATTGTGTGCGGTTGAGGTGATGCTCAGCCTTTGCTAATAGAAAGTACTGCTACTTTCCCCTAAATTGCTTATATTTACATTGGAAGTCAGACAAAGGAAACTGATAATGTAAACTGCTGAGAGAGGAAACAGTGTGGAAGTTGACCAGGCAAGTGCACTATTTTTGGTGCTGTTATTATTAGCAAGTGCTTTACCATTTCTCTCATTCCCAAACCCTAAACAAATCTTCTAAACCACAAGTGAATAGGAACTGAGTGGGATTTCAGAGTCTTTCTTGTAATAGCAGACAACAATATTTTGTGATCCCATAACATACATTTGGCTGGACAAAAATACATCCTAACTGGCCTTATAATTTTGGAAAGCATTTGAGTTCAGTTTTAAAGAGGATCCATAAGAATATGAGGAAAGTATGAAAGCATTCATAGTGGCAGAATGCTGAACAAAAGTAAAAATAATAACATCTCATGATAGGAGCATGGATCATGCATCTGAAAATCCCTTCTTGAGAGTGTTCAGAGACCACGAACAGGAAGGAGTGACCTCTGTAGGCTGCTCCCATTTCTGTAATTTCCTGGCGGAGCACTTTGGGGTGCCTTGCTTATGGGCCAACCATAATGAACTGCTGAGTGGTTGAGACCAAACAGTTTCCACATTATTGCCTGACTCACCTCATTACAGAAGCATACCCCTATGCACTCCACAAAGCTTGAAGCTGGAACTTGACTAAAATGATTTTCTAAGTTCATTTCATAATCAGTGATTCAATGCTTCATATTCATACCCACAAGTAGGAAAGGTCTTGGTGATTCCACATGTAACCAATCCTACACGCCATTAAAATTATGCAATTTATTTTCGCGAAATATAAAACATGACCAGGATGATAGAAAAACCCTAGAGAGCAGATTTCCTTTTTATTAGTACTGCTTTTTTCCCCCCTTCATCTCATGCAGCACCCAATTTAGGGCAAAGACAAAACGAAAGTGTACCTTGAATATGCATCACAGGTTCCAAAAATGAAAAGAAATTGGATTTGGATAGCACTTACTAAATAGACAGATATGATACATGGTAAGAAGGTACACTGTCTGCCCTGTGATAGATTAAACTACTTTGTAGGAAAATTACTGTGAGCTAGTCACCACCACCACCGTGGCTAAATCTTTAATAAAATTCTCTTCCATATTCAGGAGTGAGGTATGAAGTACACAATAAGCAAAGTGAAGTGGAGTGCCATTTATCAAACACCAGCCAGGTCTGTAATCCTCGGTATGCTTTCTTTGTACTCTATTTGTCTTTATTTCTTTATTGTTACAAGAAGGGATATTTACCCAGAGCAGTGGGCATGGACACATGATAAACCTCCTCTTTCTTCTCGTCCCCCTGTCTTATTCCCGTTGTCAGTCTTAGTGTAATTTGTTTCATTTTAGGTGCTCTTTTCCTTGTTTAGCATTCTTTTCTGTCTTCCTCTCCTCTGCCTTACTTTAAAATATGCATTTATGCTATGGGAAATGACACCACAATGTGGGATGCAGTGGGAATGCTAACGTCTACCATGGAGGACTGCCCAGGATGCATTTGGTAAGGACTTAGAATGCCTCTGGACAAGATAGCACTGTAAAATGTTGTAGCTAGCCCCTGGGTGGCAGTGTATAGCAAGTCCTGATGTCAACAAAAGCGTTTTCAGTGTTAAGGCATATGTGCCTTGTATAAGATTTATATGTGTGCACATGTACACACCCATAATGTTTGTGCAATATGCATATAATAAATGTGTGCATATGTTATGTGTATAGGTATATATAAATGATGTATATAATATGTGCATACATATACATAGTATATGTTATATATTCTATATATGCACTGCATAGTTTTACAGCTGCTTCCAAACTAAAGCAAATAAAGGAATGTTACTAACTCTCTAATTTATCCCAGGTTTCTCAAGTAAAACTATGATTATATTACAAAAGCAGGCCGTGCTTTAAACTCTTGCACAAAGAGGCTCTTGCTACTCCTGCTAAGTAACACCTGAATTGTCACTGAAGCCATGCAAACATGTGGGCAAATTCAGCAGATGGGTATGGGGTAGTAGGAATGGAGCTGGGAGTGTTTTGTGCCCTTCACTCTGAAGACCTTCTGGTTAGGTAGTAACTTTGGGGCTGAACTATTTTTAGTACCATTCTAACCCCTTTTATTGTTTGAATGATCATTTTATGACAAAGCACTTATAGGTAGAGTCCCTTTGTACTTCAGTAAAAGAGAGCAATCATGGATATCTATAAGGCAGCAATGGTAATGATAACTACATTTATATATACAGATGAAATTAAAATGATGAGTCTTACGTGGGCTGACTGTAAGTCTTTCCCTGATCCTTGAACAGAATGGTTCTTGTAGCAGAGACATTTGATTATTTAATGTGGATTATGTGCTCTGTGTTTTCCTCTATCACTTCTGCTGTCATGGTAGCATTAAGAAACACAACACCATGTTTAAGTTCACTATTGTAATTTTGTCACATTAGGATTCAATTAATTGCTTTTTGAACAAGATTTCCAACTCAAATATAAGTTCCTAGATAGTTGTAGTTTATTCTTATCTTGCACTGGATCACTTCTGTCTTTTGAGAACCTACATTTTATGGATTTTTTGGTGTGTGTGTGAAGGAAAAGAGTAGAAGGGTAGATAGATAATCTCCACTAAAATTCATAGTTCAAGAGGAAGTGGTTGTTTTGCTGGCTGGTGCCAGTAGTTTGCATATACTTTATCATTTCATGAGTTTTCTTTATTTACAATGTTCTACCCACAAGTTAAAACAAAATTTTCTCGTCTAGTGTGATTTCTTTACAAATTAAGAACAACTTTGTAGCATTAGGTTATTCCGTATTACATAATAACAAGACTGCCACTGTGAAGTTGTATCTACATAGAGGAAACTAAAATCATACAATATGGGCTCAAGAAGAATCTTTTATTCACAGGGCATCCATTTGCAAGGCCTCCTAAAGTCCGCTATACATTGGCCAACTCTGTATCTTGTCTTTCCTTATCTCTCCTCTTCTTCAGCAAAGTATCATGAAATGGAAAAAAAAAAGTCAATTTCTTTATGTTCTGTCTTGTTTTCAAAAGAAGTTAAAGTCACTTTAAAAACACACAAAATAAATTTAAATCCAAGTCAGGGACATGCTGTGCAAACAAGCCAGAGACCCAGGGAATGGTGGACCCTGAAGCAAAACTGGGCCCTGAAGACCCTCTGTGACGCCATCGTATTAGTGAGATGTGAGCTGCAGGTCCAGCCACTGCTACTCTAATAGTCAAAACAAAGGGGAAAACAATTCCAAGATACCTCATGACAACAGCCAGCTCCTTCCATGTGGGGAACTTATTACAGTGTTAGGTAGGTTCCTGTACAGAAAAGAAACCGTATTCCTTATGTAGTAGTTTATAGACACATACATTATTGAAGTAAAAAGGAGGCATAGGCTATATAACATCTCGTTAAATAAAATATCAGGGAAAGCAAGTTGTTGGCTAGACACATGTTCTACGCGATGTCCTGTGTGTGTAGTGCTACAACAGGTGTGGGAGCTCCTCACCCCATGGAACTTACCAGCATAATTGACAAGGCTACCCACATACACCCTGCACTTGGCATTTTGTGGCCGTTTCATGTTCTCTAATTCTAATTTCACTATAAAAGTACAACTGTGACGGCTGATCTTGGTTGTCAGTTTATTGTCCAACCATACCTGCAATAAGTCAAACCCAAGCGCCTGGACATATCCTTGAAGGATTTTGTTGACAAGAATAAGTTATTGCATTGGTTTCTCTGACCAATGAGAGAGAAGCACCATGCATAGGTGGCTGTGGTGTTGAGAAGAGGATGCCCCCATAAACTCACATGTTTCAATACTTGGTCCCCAGTTAGTGGAACTATTTGGGAAGAACTAGGAGCTGTGGACTTGTTGGGGGAGGTGTGTCACTGGAGGCAGGCTCTGGGGGTTCGAAAGCCCACAACAATCCACTTCCCTCTCTCCACCTTGTGTTTGTGGGACAGGACCTAGAGCTCTCAGCTACAGCTCTACCACCGTGCCTGCCCACCTGGGCCATGCTCCCACCATGACGGACGTGGACTCACCCCTGAAACTGTAAACCCCAGTAAACTGTTTCTTCTATAAAAAATTAACAATAATAGAAAAGAAAACCAACATTGATAAGGGAGTAGCCAGAGCGGTGGGAGTAGCCAGAGCGGTGGGAGTAGCCAGAGCGGTGGGATGTCTTGAAAGAGATATGACTCTAGTCATATCTGTAGACAACTGAATCCATGGGTAGACGTTACAATGGGTAATTAAACCTTGAATCTCCTTTGGACAGATGGTGATATTTCCAGAAACAGAGCTTTTAATTTTTATTGTGTTGTGGTGAATTCATGATGATACCTCTTGTCCAGCCTGGAAAGGGAGCTATTTTTTTCTGTGTTGCAATTGAGAACAAAGCCACATGCCACAAGACGAATGAATTAAGGTAAGAAAGACAAAAACCAGAGAGAATTTGTATATATTTTCATCTTCTATTTATCTACATGAAGGATTTTGCCTGCTTAATTCTTTTTATAAATTTCTTACCGTCTGCAATGTATATTTTGTTCAACCTTTATTTATGAATTATAACTCTCATACTAAACTATTGCCTTTAGATTTTTAATACATTCTATCAATAGTGACTGCTAAAACATCTTTCAGCAAAGAACTTGTTTGGAAGGCACACAAAATGTGTACATCCTATTGGAAAATAGTATTTTATGATATCAAGAAATGTATTAAAAACTGTAATTGCTCCTGTTGGAGCAATTTGTCTAAATTTTATTAATAACATTGAGCACAATTATACTCTAAAATAAGGAGACACAACATTTCAAGCAAGCTATCTCTCTGGCTCTATATATCTGTCATAAAGGCTATATATCTGACATTAAATTATTTTCCTCACATGTAAATCGTCTCTTCAAATGGTTCATTTCTCCCTTTGCAAGTAATTTTTAAAACAGTGGGGGAATGGGTATTTGAGGAGAGGTATCTCTGGGATGCGGAAGCTCCTGGAAGTCTATGGGGTTGATGCTAGCTAAGACTCCTAGTACCAGGGGATATAGAGTTTGAAGTGGCTACCTCCTGCAGCCAGCCAGAGCTTCAAGTAGAGGGAGGGGGACACTAATTCACTCATAAAACCTTCAACTCAGGTAATCAATGACTGGCCCAATTTGAGTCCCACACCATGACAGGGAGCCCATCCCTGACACTATTAATCATATTCTGCTCTACTTGCAGACAGGAGGTTAGCATAACAGTCATCTGCGTGGCTTTACCTAGCAGCTGATGAACACAGATGCAGAGACCCACAGGAGAACAACAGGCAGAGCTTGGGAATCTTATGAAAGAGGAGGAGGAAGTATTGAACGAGCCAGAGAAGTCAATGACACCACAAGAAAACCTACAAAATCAACTAACCTGGGCCCATAGAGGCTCACAAAGACAGAACCACCAACCACCAACCAAAGAGCACCCATTGGATGGTTCTAGACCCCCCCATACATATGTAACAGATGTACAGCTTGGTCCTCATGTGGGACCTCTAACAGCAGGAGCAGGGGCTGCCTCTATCTCTTTTGCCTACCTTTGGATCCCTTTCCCTAACTGGACTGCCTTGTCTAGCCTCAGTAGAAGAAGATTTGTACCTAGTGCTACTTGATATACTAAGGCTGGTTCATATCTATGGGAGGTCTCCCCCTTTTTGACAAGAAAGGGAAAGGGGACTAGGGGGAAGTGAGGTGAGTTGAGAGGGTGGGATTGGGAGGAGAAGAGGGAGGGGAAGTTCTGATCTGGATGTAAAGTAAATGATTAAATTAATTAGTGAAAAAAGGAAAACAGTGGGAGGAAAGGAGGAAATTTTTATTTTACAACAATTATGAATCTAGTATTAATAAGATAAAAATCTTTCCAGAAAATTCCAATCATGATATACTAACATAGGATATCTTGCCATTGGTAGCTATATTAGATGGCCAAGCTACCTAATTTACAATAATGTCAGTGGCTGTTAGGCAGAACTTTCTTTACTAAAATGTGCAAGAACTGACAACTTTTAAGAAAAATAACTGCCAACCTATGTTGTGTGTGTTTTTGTTTTTGTTTTTTTGAGACAGGGATTCTGTGTGTAGCCTTGGCTATCCTAGACTCTCTTTGAAGACAAGGCTGGCCTTGAACTCACAGTGATCCACCTGCTTCTGCCTCCCAAGTGCTGGCATTAAAGGTGTGCACCACCTCTTTCTATATATACCTTTTATTCTCTGTATATGCCATATACTTTTGTTTTGATTGGCTCTTCCTAAATCCACTTCTATCCTACCTTCCTAATTCAGTGCCCTAATTTTAAAAAGAATCTATCAACTTGAATTTGTGCTATTCATATACTCTTGGGTATGTAGTATTCCACTGGAGTATGATCAGCTTAGCAGGTACTGTGTCCTTAAAGAAAAAATGCTTCTGCATCTCCAAGGAGCTATCAATTGCCAATGGCTCTTTAACTTTGGTTGAAAATTCACACCCACAGTTTTGTCTGGCTTTGGGTTTCATAGGTCTTCTGCATGCTGTCAGAGTTCTGTGGGTTCATATATGCCTTGCCCTGCTATGTCCAGAAAGCAGTTCCCTTGCCATCACCCACTACCTCTGGATCTTAAAATCTTCCTGCTCCCTCTTCTATAGTGATCACCTTGGGAGAAGGAGTTTGCTATAGATGTCTCATTTAGGACTGAACATTTGTTAAGTCTTTTATTCTCTTCACATTGACCAGTTGTGGGTCTTTGTGAGTCAACATCTAATGTATTTAGAAGCATCTCTGATGAGGATTGAGATACAAACTAATCTATGTGTATAACAATAAGTCAGTAGGAGTCAGTTTTATGCTACATCCATTCAGCAGAGTAATAGTAATAGGCTGCTCTATAGGGCCTATCACCTATCTTCCCACATAGTCTTTACCCTGATAATGATGCCAAGTGTTGTTTTCATCATGTATATTAGGCTTTAACTTTGATTTAAAATCATGGTTGTTTATCCTATGACATCCATGTCATTATTGCACTGGTGGGCATGTCCTGGAAGTCAGTCATTGTTATAGTACAGTGGGTTCACAGCTGGGTGAGGCTGATGATTACTTTTTCTGGTATCATGCATAGTTCATTTGAATACTGTGAAAACTAGCCAGTAGGGACGAAGTCCAGATGAGTACAACTTGATTTTTCCCTGTTCTATGACTCAAGTATATGGTGTCTTCTGTAATAAGACCTTACAGAGAAGAGTTCAACTGAATTTGAAAAGCTGCATTATCCAGAGATCCCTCTGGATATGATATCAAAGCCTGAATTTCACATGACAAATTTAATACTTTCAATTTTAACAAAATTGTTCCTTTTTCAATAATCAATCCAGCTGGGTATGTGGCACACGCCTTTAATTCCGGCAGAGCAGATGGATCGTTGTGAGTTTGAGGCCAGCCTAGTTTACAAAGTGAGTCCAGAATAGTGAAGGCTACACAGAGAAACTCTGTCTTGAAAAACCAACCAACCAAACAACAACAACAAAAAAATCAATCCATAGAATAAAAAAAAACTTACAAATATGTTTAGTGAAGAACTTATATGCAGAATATATAAAGACCATTTACAACTGTAATAAGACAAAGAACTACAGATCCTGGCAATAGCATGATCAATCCCCAAAGCAATAAACTTACAGAAGATATCACACAATAAATGATTGCATTCATATACCATTCTAGAAAAGATACTATTTTAATAGTAGAAAGTACCTCCATGGGTACTATAGCCTAGAATGGAAGAAATTAATAGGTGATGAAAGTCAGAACTTTGGCTGTTGGAAATATTCTAACTCATTATTTTTGTGCTGTTTTCATGTGCATAACAGTTTCCTTTTCTTTTTTAAAACTTTTTTTTATTAATTTATTCTTGTTACATCTCAGTGGTTATCCCATCCCTTGTATCCTCCCATTCTTCCCTCCCCGCCCCCCCCCCCCATTTTCCCCTTATTCCCCTCCCCTATGACTGTTCCTGAGGGGGACTTCCTCCCCTGTATATGCTCATAGGGTATCAAGTCTCTTCTTGGTAGCCTGCTGTCCTTCCTCTGAGTGCCACCAGGTCTCCCCCTCCAGGGGACATGGTCAAATATGAGGTGCCAGAGTTCGTGTGAAAGTCATTCCTATGCATACCAGTTTTCAAGTCTCATAAAAGTGTTCATGTAATAGTGAAGAGTTTTATTGTATATAGATCACATTAAAATGAGGAACACTAAAAACACTAAAATACCTTTCAAGAAATGCTACCCATGTTAAAAATAATTAATGATTATTAATCAAATAATTACAGATATTACAAGTTGATAAATTTAAAATATGCCACGGTCATTCTTTGGACTCAGTAGTTTATTCTTATGAAACTTTAATACTGGCAATATAGTTTTGCCAAACTTGACCCTGTTTGGGGACAAAGATTCACACACACACACACACACACACACACACACACACACGCACACACACTTTATATATATTTATATATATCATACACACACTCATTTGGCATGCACGTTTGTAGGTGTGGTACATGTCTGTGAATGTATGTGTATCTGAACAGGCATGAGAGGCCAGAGCAGCATATCCGGTGGCTTCCTCTGTTGCTTTCCCTTTTAATGCCTTGCAATGGTGTCTCCCTGAACCAGAAGCTCAGTGCTTTGGTTGGGCTGGTTGGCCAGAAAGCTCTCTGGATTTGTCTGTTTCTACCTCCCAATGCTGGGGTTATAGGCCCAGGTTTTCATGAGTGCTGGGGATGTAAAATTGGATCTTCGTGTTCTCAGAGCAAACATTGCTACCCACACAGCCTGTGTGATCTGTTCTGAAAATTCTGTTATTTAAGGAATGTGGAGACATGAGGAATCACGCATGCATGATGTAATAAATATGAGTGGAATAAGAATCAAATCTATAAAGCCGTCAGTGAAAGACTTCAGAACAATGTATGACAACAAAGAGATTAACATTTCTTTAAAAATTACAGGGAAAGCAAAAATTAGAAACAAAAGCATCTTAAGGTATATAAACTTAAATGTAGTGAAAACAATATGATAAACATCTCTGGTTACTCCAAGTGTGGGAAGGGAATCTGACAGGAAAGGAATGTTTTCAGAGGCCAGGGCGAAGAGTATTTTATGGGACTGAGAATGGGAGGGGAACCACCAACCAGGAACTTATTTGGCCTGTTGACTTGTCCCTTTGTAGTCAGGTAGAAGCCCAGTATGGTCTCTGTCCTTGCGGGGGCACTAGACCAGTGATGGCTTTTCTATGGACACCAGCTCAGTTAGTAGAACCAAAATTGCCCTGGTAGCCATTCTCCGGTTACACAGATAGGGAAACAGCAGTGGGTTCAGCGGCTGCACTCCACTTGTCTTGTGAAGTCAGAAGTTGACTAGCCTTGTGTGGAAAAATCAATACAGCATTTATAACCCTTCATGAAAGAAAAGATTTCTGAAAGGGGAACTTGTCGGTTACATGGAGAGATGACCCTGTGTGGAGGTGGGAAGGGTTAGAGCAAGAGGATTAAGCAATAGTGACCAGAGGGAACACATGCCAGCGCTTTTGATTTATGTTAGCGTTCATGTAGTGAACGTTATCTGGAGAATAGTGATGCTTTTCAGACCCCGTTGTTGAAGGTCCACACACAGGGCAATGGTGTGGAGTTGCTGAAGTACACTGTGCTGAAATGTTCTTCTGTAGGTAGGTGATGAGGCATTTATTTCCTAAGGGAAACCTGTGCTTCTAGTATGCACAGGCTGAGTAGGTGATATTTTGGCATAAGCTTCTGGCTCACAAAAGATGGCTTGTTACTTTTTCTCCTTAAGTTTCTGCACAGGTTAATTTGTAATTGTCTAAGTGAATGCCTAGCCTCTTTTTTCTTCCCTTTTGTTGGCTTTCACATCATCAAGGTTGCTTAGGATGAGTTCAGTTGTCATGGGTATTTTAGATGATTAAGTATATGACATAATTCATTTACTTTAATTTTAGCTAATGTTTGCTAAGTATTCTAGCTGACTTGCCTTTTAATTTGTGCACCCTGAAATTTTAGGACTATTACTTCCAATGAAATAAATGATTCAACATACATGGGGAGTATTTTGTGAAAGGACATCTTGCTATTGGTCAGTTTTAAGATTTTGGAAACTGAGTGGTGGTGTGGGCCTTTAGTTGTGTTCTGCCTGTATACCTCATGATGACTACCTGACTTCCACTGCCAAAGCAGTTTTTTTTAGGTCAAAACATTTAAAAATTGAAGGAATACAATACAATTCGATATAGGAAAAGACACCTTTTAAAGTCTAAATAAATCCCAATCCAAGAAGTTGCTATCTCATCTATTTTCTTTTCCAGTCAACATGAAGCAGGACTCCTGCTCTCTACCCAAGGTAAGCATCTTTTTTTAAATGCATTTTCTTAATAACCTTAAAAAGTTCATTTACTGCTTCACTTGATTTAGTAGTCTGGCAATTTGAAAATGAGCTTGTCTGATAAAGGTACCCTGTCGCTTGGCAGCATGGGGGTGTTTGGGAACTGAGCACCAGCTGCAGGTTGCCCCTGCAGGAGCTGTAGCACTGTTGTGCTTGGGAGGAGGAGAAGCAAAGGGCATTTCCTTCTTGGTGAGGTTCTTATGCCTTCTCCTAATGGCCAGACTATTCAGCAGTTACTAGGCTGGCTTCAAGTCAGCATCTTTTGAAAAACAATAGATGGATTAACCAGCTGGAGGTCACCCAGTGAGTCAGCAAGGGGCAAAGTTTGCAGGGCCAATTCCCCAATATCCGCATCTCCTGTACCCGTCTCTTGGTACATGGCATGTGGCCAAATATATTGGTTATTGAGCCATTGACATCTCTAAGGATTCGAGGAGAAACATTAAAATAGCTGTCAATTAATTAAACCAGGTTTATATACAATTCCCTGTTTTTCAGAACAGGGTCCAAGGGTGGAGTCATGTGAGGTGAATTCAGAGTGATTGTTTTAAAACTCTGAGTGAGCAAGATAACAGTCTTGTGAATTCAGTTTCTTCAAAAACACAGAGTTGTTCTTGGAATGTGGCTTTTGTGCCCTTCCCAGGTCTAGTGGGTAGGAGTGAGTTTCCTTCACATTATTCATCACAACTGGCTATGTCATTTGTTTACATGCCTCTATGGGTATTTCTGCCATGTCAATGGCATGCCCATCCCAAGCCCCCGTGACTGTGCACTTTACTCATGTAAACCCTCAGAGTATACATTGTCTGATGCTCTGAATAAAGGTGGATATTGTGTGAGAATTTAGTTCTCTTCATTTATCAGCTACATTCTCCCAGGTCCCACAGCCTCTAGAGTGGTAAGCATCCTTTCATTCTTCCGGTTGTATTTTTAAGAGTAATTATCTAGATTGATTGTGCATTGCTTACTGCATAAATCTGCAGGGAATGCTTTGGAATTATGTTTCTTACTTTTCCACATCACCCTCAGATCAATGGATAAATACCCCATATCTCATCATATTTTATCATTAAAAATGTAAAAATTAAAATTTAGAAGTGCCAGGCACTATTTTGAGTCTCAGAAGAGAACTATTTTCTTAAGCGAGTGTTCTGATTCTGTATGTGAGTTGCAACATTTATGTAGCAGCTACTCTGGTTACCTGTGGTAGAAATGAGGAACTGCATTTTATTGATATCTGTACACAATGTCAAGGAAGGAGGGTGACTCTAATTGACAGCCCTATACTGCAGAACTTGTACATCAGATTTTCAAAATTATTTTATTTTTGTACATATACTTTTATATTATTACATATATATATATATACACACACACACATACATACACACAATAGATTACCTCTGGCAAGAATAACCATGATGCAATCAGGACTTGTATAAATGTTATGCTCTTAGTGTTTTGGATATTTGTATTTGATAGCCTTGAAGAAAACATCTTTCCTATCTCGGACATGAGATTCTTTTTTTTAAGCAACGGACTTTTGGGGACAATTTTACATGTATACAGCATCTTTTGGTCAGGCAAGCCTGCAGTATACTTTTGTCTCCCCTCTCCTTTTGAATCCTTTCTTGTTCCAGCCAGATTCCCTCCTACTTTGGTCCCTTCACCACGCTCTCCTTCCCTTCCCTCCAACCTCTATCCTCTCTTTCTTTCTTTGTGATTAAGGTTTCAGGCATGAGAATGGATGGGCACTCTTTACTAGAGCTTGTTGAACGTACTAGTGGCCATTTCAGTGCAGAAAATGCCCCCTTGAAACCATTATATCTCAAAGGAGGGGTGACACCTTGTAAGGTCCTCCTGCAGCCCAGATGAAATGTTGATAGAGTGGTTTGTGCAGGTCTTGCTTATCTATTGCTGCTGTGGGATCATGCTTGGCATGGCCACGTCAACTTCACAAAACAGAGTTTCACAGAATCTCTCCATCTTTCTACTCTTACTTTCTTTCCACCAACTCCTTAATATTTCCTGGCCTTGGAGGGTTGCTATAAATGTCCCACTTAGTGCTGAGCACTTAGCAGTCTCTTCGCAGCATTTTTGAGTAGTTATGGGTCTTTGCATTAAAAGTCATGCACTGCAAAAGAAGTTCCTCTGACTGAGGAGGAAGGCAGCAAGTAGTCTATGGCTGTAAATGTAAGTAGGAGGCCACAGGCTCTAGGGGGAAATCTACTACAGCTGTTTTGTTAAATAGACATGCTAACAGCCAAGCTGCTATTCACACACATTGAAAAGAGAGAAAAAGATGGCCTCTCGACCACTGAGTATAAGTACTTCCTTTTGACCAGATGTCACATTAATCAAACACATTAATCAAGATGGGAAGATATTGAAAACTAACAGCAAGGCCTGAAAATGCAGCTCAGTCAGTAGAGTGTTTGCCTAGGAAGAATGAGGCCTTAGGTTTGCTCTCCAGCTCCACAAATACAATGAAACAAAACAAGACAAAACAACAATACACAAAAGTAGACATGGTAGAGCATGCCTGTAATCCCAGTACTTTGGAGATGGAGCTGGGAGATCAGAACTCAAGGTTCTTGTTTGCAGTAAGATAAATTTAAGGTCAGCCAGGGTGCTTGAGACCCTGACTCAAAAGTGCCAAACAGAAAGAGTTTTTTATTTTATTTTATTTTATTTCATTTTAAATATGTACAATTTAGAGAGGTAAGTGATAACACTGGTCTATAATTCTAGCCTCTCTAACGTCAGTGGTTTGTAGTATGCTTGTTTTTTTTTATGGTTATGATCATGTACTCTGCATAGTTTGAAAGACTAATGCTATAAACATCTACACCTCAAAGCCACACTGTACTATTTCAAATCAAGTCTGTGGTATTTTTTAAGCTCCCTGAAAGGCCTTTGAATGAATTTGGGTAAGAAATCATAAAAGTTACTAAATTCTGCAGCTAGTTGCAATAGTTATTGTAAAATGTAATACTTTTATACTTGAAGACATTTTCTTTATATATGAGTTAGACTTTTCTATACTTTGGATTAGCCTTTGAATATTTATCATTGTCATTATAGGGATGGCACACAGCTAGTGGTCAGAATCATCTGTGTTCTACTGCTAGAGAGGTATCTTTTATTTATTTATTTTTCTATTCTTTTTTTTTTATTAATTTATTCTTGTTACATCTCAATGTTTATCCCATCCCTTGTATCCTCCCATTCCTCTCCCCCCATTTTCCCATTATTCCCCTCCCCTATGACTGTTCCTGAGGGGGATTACGTCCCCCTATATATTCTCATAGGGTATCAAGTCTCTTCTTGGCTACTTGCTGTCCTTCCTCTGAGTGCCACCAGGTCTCCCCCTCCAGGGGACATGGTCAAATGTGAGGCACCATAGTACGTGAGAAAGTCGTATCACACTCTCCACTCAACTGTGGAGAATATTCTGACCATTGGCTAGATCTGGGAAGGGGTTTAAAGTTTACCTCCTGTATTGTCCTTGGCTGGTGTCTTAGTTTGAGCGGGACCCCTGGGCCCAAATCTGCCTATCATATTGTTCTACCTGTAGATTTCTAGGACCCTCTGTATCCTTTTATTTTGCTGTTCTCCCATGCGTCTCTCATTTAGAGTCCCAATAGGATGCCTTCCCCTCTGTCCCAGTTTCCTGGTAAGTGAAGGCTTTTGTGGGACATGCCCCTTGGCCTAGTATGCAGATATAAGTGAGTATATACCATTTGATTCTTTCTGCTTCTGGGTTAACTCACTCATTATGATCATTTCTAGCTCAATCCATTTGTCCACAAATTTTGGGAATTCCTTGTTTTTAATAGCTGAGTAGTATTCCATAGTGTATATGTACCACAGTTTCTTTATCCACTCTTCTACTGAGGGACACTTAGGCTGTTTCCATGTTCTGGCTATTATGAATAAGGCTGCTATGAACATGGTTGAGCAAATTTTCTTGTTGTGTGCTGGAGCATCTTCTGGGTACATTCCAAGGAGTGGAATAGCTGGGTCTTGAGGAAGCCCTATTCCCATTTTTCTGAGATAGCACCAGATAGATTTCCAAAGTGGCTGTACTAGTTTGCATTCCCACCAGCAATGAAGGAGTGTTCCTCTCTCCCCACATCCTCGCCAGCATGTGGTGTCGCTTGAATTTTTGATCTTAGCCATTCTGATGGGTGTAAGATGGAATCTCAGAGTTGTTTTGATTTGCATTTCCCTGATGACTAAGGAGGTTGAGCATTTCTTTAAGTGTTTCTCAGCCATTTGATACTCCTCTGTTGAGAATTCTCTGTTTAGTTCCAAGCCCCATTTCTCAATTGGGTTATTCGGTTTGGTGGTGGTTAATTTCTTGAGTTCTTTATATATTTTGGATATTAGACCTTTGTCAGATGTAGGGTTGGTGAAGATTTTTTTCCCAGTCTGTAGGCTGTCGCTTTGTTCTCTTGACAGTGTCTCCTGCCTTACAGAAGCTTCTCAGCCTCATGAGGTCCCATTTATTAATGGTTGACATTAAGGCCTGGGCCGTTGGTGTTCTGTTCAGGAAGTTGTCTCCTGTGCCAATATGTTCCAGGCTCTTTCTCACTTTTTCTTCTAAGTGGCTTAGTGTCTCTGGTTTTATGTTGAGGTCTTTAATCCACTTGGATTTGAGTTTTGTGCAAGGTGACAAATATGGGTCCAGTTTCATTTTTTTTTACACATAGACCTCCAGTTAGACCAGCACCATTTGTTGAAGATGCTATCCTTTTTCCATTGAATAGATTTGGCTTCTTTGTCAAAAATCAAGTGACCATATGTGTGTGGATTCATATCTGGGTCTTCGATTTGATTCCACTGATCAACCAGCCTGTTGCTGTGCCAGTACCATGCTGTTTTAATTACTATTGCTTTATAGTATAGTTTGAGATCAGGTATGGAGATTCCCCCGGAGCACCTTTTATTGTACAAGATTGTTTTAGCTATTCTGGGTTTTTTGTTTTTCCATATGAAGTTCAGAATTGAACTTTCAATGTCTTTAAAAAATTGTGTAGTTATTTTGATAGGGATTGCATTGAATCTGTAGATTGCTTTTGGTAGGATGGCCATTTTTACTATGTTAATTCTCCCGATCCATGAGCAAGGAAGATCATGCCATCTTCTCAGGTCATCTTCAATCTCTTTCTTCAGAGTTTTGAAATTTTTTTCATACAGGTCCTTCACTTGCTTAGTTAGGGTAACTCCTAGATATTTTATATTGCTTGTGGCTAATGTGAAGGGTGTGGTTTTCCTAATTTCTTCCTCTGCAAGCTTGTCATTTGTGTATAGGAAGGCTACAGACTTTTTTGAGTTAATTTTGTATCCAGCCAATTTGCTGAAGGTGTTTATCAGCTTTAGGAGTTCTCTGGCGGAGTTTTGAGGGTCACTTATGTACACTATCATATCATCTGCAAAGAGGGATAATTTGACTTCCTCCTTTCCCATTTGGATACCCTTGATCTCCTTTTGTTGTCTTATTGCTCTGGCTAGAACTTCGAGTACTATATTGAAGAGATATGGAGAGAGTGGGCAGCCTTGCCTTGTTCCCGATTTGAGAGGAATTTCCTTGAGTATCTCCCCATTTACTTTGATTTTGGCTATTGGCTTGCTGTATATAGCCTTTATTATGTTGAGGAAAGTGCCTTGTATCCCCGATCTCTCTAAAACTTTAAACATGAATGGGTGTTGAATTTTATCAAATGCTTTCTCTGCATCCAAGGAGATGATCATGTGGTTTTTTATTTTCAGTTTGTTTATATGGTGGATTACATTGATGGATTTCCGTATATTAAACCATCCCTGCATGCCTGGAATGAAGCCTACTTGGTCATGATGAATGATATCTTTGATGTGCTCCTGTATTCGTTTTGCAAGTATTTTATTTAGTATTTTTGCATCTATGTTCATAAGAGAAATTGGTCTGAAATTCTCTTTCTTTGTTGAGTCTTTGTGAGGTTTAGGTATCAATGAGACTATGGCCTCATAGAATGAATTTGGTAATTTTCCATCCATTTCTATCTTTTGGAGTAGCTTGAAGAGTATCGGTATTAGCTCGCCCTTAAAGGTCTGGTAGATTTCTGCACTGAAACCATCTGGCCCTGGGCTTTTTTTGGTTGGGAGACCATCGATGATTGCTTCTATTTCTGTAGGGGATATGGGACTATTTAGCTTGTTTATCTGTTCTTCATTCAACTTTGGCAAGTGAAATTGTTCAAGAAAATCGTCCATTTCCCTTAGATTTTCAAATTTTGTGGCGTATATGCCTTCAAAGTAGGATCTTATGATTCTTTGAATTTCTTCAGTGTCTGTTGTTATGTCTCCCTTTTCATTTCTGATTTTGTTGATTTCAATACTGTCTCTCTGCCTTTTAGTTAGTTTGGCTAACGGTCTGTCTATCTTGTTGATTTTCTCAAAGAACCAGCTTTTGGTTTTGTTGATTCTTTGGACTGTTTTCTTAGTTTCTAATTTGTTAATTTCAGCCCTGAGTTTGATTATTTCCAGGTGTCTACTCCTCTTGGGTGTTTCTGCTTCTTTTTTTTCTAGGGCTTCCAGTTGTGTTGTTAAGATGCTTATGTGCGATGTTTCCAATTTCTTTTTAAAGGCACTTAGTGCTATGAATTTTCCTCTTAGCACTGCTTTCAATGTATCCCACAAATTTGGGTATGTTGTTTCTTCATTTTCATTGAATTTCAGAAACTCCTTGATTTCCTTCTTTATTTCTTCCCTGACCCAGGTGTCACTTAGCAGAGAGTTGTTTAGTTTCCACGTACGTGTAGGCTTTTTGTTATTTCTGTTGTTGTTGAATTGCAGCCTAAGAGCATGGTGATCTGATAGGATACAAGGTATTATTTCAATCCTCTTGTATCTATTGAGGCTTGCTTTGTGACCTACGATGTGATCAATTTTGGAGAAGGTTCCATGGGGTGCAGAGAAGAAGGTGTATTCTTTCTTGTTTGGGTGAAAGGTTCTATAGATATCTGTTAGATCCATTTGACCCATGGCATTGGTTAATGATGTTATTTCTCGGCTTAGTTTCTGTTTCAATGACTTATCCTTCAGTGAGAGTGGGGTGTTGAAGTCTCCCACTATTATTGTGTGGGGATTGATGTGTGGTTTAAGCTTTTTTAGGAGATATTTTACAAATGTGGGTGCCCTTGTATTGGGAGCATAGATGTTCAGAATTGTGATGTCATCTTGGTTGACTTTACCTTTGATGAGTATGAAGTGTCCTTCCTCATCCCTTTTGATTAATTTTGGTTGAAAGTCTATTTTGTTCGATACTAAAATGGCTACACCTGCTTGCTTCTTGTGACCATTTGCTTGGAATATTTTTTTCCTACCTTTTACCCTGAGGTAATGCCTTTCATTATGGATGGGGTGTGTTTCTTGGATGCAGAAGAATGTTGGATCTTGTTTATGTACCCATTCAGTTAGTCTGTGTCTTTTTATTGGAGAATTGAGGCCATTGATGTTGAGAGATATTAATGACCAGTGACTGTTAAGAGTCTTAATTTTGATGTTGTTTCCAGTCGAGCATTTGTGTAGTTGTGTTTTTGCCATGGGATAGTTATCTATTTCCTGGGTAGTTTTGGTTGTAGCTTGACCCTTTGGGATGGAGTTTTCCTTCTAGGACCTTCTGTAAAGCTGGGTTTGTGGATAGGTACTGTTTGAATTTGTTTTTGTCATGGAATATTTTGTTTTCTCCATCAATGGTTATTGATAATTTTGCTGGGTAAAGTAGTCTGGCCTGGCATCTGTGTTCTCTTAGGGTTTGCAGGATCTCTGTCCAGGCCCTTCTGGCTTTTATGGTCTCTGCTGAGAAGTCGGGTGTAATTCTGATAGGTTTACCATTAAATGTTATTTGGCCCTTTTCCCTTGCAGCTTTTAATATTTTTTCTTTGTTCTGCATGTTTTGTGTTTTGATTATTATGTGGCGGGCAGTTTTTCTTTTCTGGTCAATTCTGTAGGCCTCTTGTATGTTTATAGGCATCTCTTTCTTTAGATTGGGGAAATTTTCTTCTATGATTTTATTGAGAATAGTTTCTGGGCCCTGGAGTCTGATGTCTTCTCTTTCTTCAATGCCTATTATCCGCAGATTTCTTCTTTTCATGGTGTCCTTAATTTCTTGGATGTTTTGTGTCAGGAGTTTTCCAGATTTGGCAATTTCTTTAATGGTTGATTCAATATCTGTGATTGTATCTTCTAGCCCTGAGATTCGTTCTTCCATCTCTTGGATTCTGTTAGAAAAGCTCACCTCTGTGTTGCTTGCCTTCTTCTCTGAGGTCTCACGTTCTCGTTTTTCTTCTGTCTGTGTGTTTATCATTGAATCCATTTTCATTTTCAGATCTTGAACTGATTTTTTGATTTCTTTCATCTGCTATTTTGTATATTCCTGAGTTTCTTCCATTGCCTCTTTATAGGTCTTCAGAGCTTGAACCGTTTTCTTTATTTCTTTCATCTGGTTGTTTGCATTTTCCTGCAATTTTTCCAGTTCCACTCTATGTGCTTCTTTTATGTCTCTCGCCTGTTTGTCTGCGTCTTCCTGCATTTGATTACGAATTTTATTTGTTTCCTCCATTATCATCCTCATTACTAAGGATTTGAGGTCATTTTCTTGTATTTCCATTGTATTTGAGTTCTCTGGGTTGTTTTCTTTGGGATAGCTGGAAACTGGAGACGCCATGTCGTTTTGGGGTTTTTTGCGTATGCTTTTTCGTTTCCTTTAGACATCTTGCCGTCTTTGTTTTTGTTGGGTAGCTTCCAGAGTTGAATGGAGGGTGTCTGACGATAGATTCACTTGTTTTCTCATGATTTCCCTAGGCTGCGAGCTCAAAGCTTCACTGGTGTGGATGTTAGGAGGTTAGCCCTGTTGTTCTGGTCTCTCACAGCCAGTGATCCTCAGCCCCCCTCTGCTGTGGATCCTGCAATTGTTCTGGGTCTCTGAATGAGCGTTGGGTCAGGCCAAGGTATCCACAGCCTTCTGTGTTCCCTGCCATGTCCAGCCAGGAGCACTGGGACAGAACCACGGGCAGAACTCAGCTAGATTCTCAGGGCCTGAACCGTCTGCCAAGCTCAGCTAGGGATTCTGGGCCCAAAATGCACACAGGGTCCAGCCAGAATTTTTGGGCGGGGACTACGCACCAAGCTCCGCTAGGGCCTTTTGGCCCAAAGTGCGTGCTGTGGTCAGTTATTGACTCAGGGCCCGAACTGACCACCAATCTCAGCCAGGAATTCTGGATTCAAACTGCACACTGTGTCCAACCAGAGTCTTAAAGCTGGTGGAACCGAGCGCTCTGTCCAGCCTGTGCCACAGCAGGAGAACTGCGGCTGCTCTGAGTTAGCGCCAGTGGTGGAACATGTGCTCCGCCCAGACTGTGTCACCGCAGGGGAGCTGCCGCTGAGCTGAGGTGGTGCCTAGGATGGAACTAAGCACGTCACCAAGCCTGCGCCACAGCAGGAGAAGTGCAGCTGCTCTGAGTTAGCGCCTGTGGTGAAACCAAGTGCTCCGCCCAGACTGTGTCACCGCAGGGGAGCTGCCGCTGAGCTGATGTGGCGCCTAGTGTGGAACTGAGTGCTAGTTCAAGCCTGCGCCAGAGCAGGAAAACTGTGGCTGCTCTGAGTTAGCGCAGGTGGTGGAACCAAGTGCTCTGCCCAGACTGTGTCACAGCAGGGGAGCTGCCGCTGAGCTAAGGTGGTGCCTAGTGTGTAGCTGCGAGCTCAGCTAAGCCTGCGCCACAGCAGGGGAGCTGTGGCCACGCTGAGTTAGTGCCTCAGGCAGAATTGCTTGCTGGGCCCGGCCAGTACCCGGGACTCTGGGGCCGAACTGTCCGCCGAGTCCAGTCTGGGTCCAAAGGCTCCACGCGACCCAAATCCTGCCCCGAGTCCCCTCTCTCGCAGCAATTCCCATCAGCCACCACACCAATCGCCTCCACCGGAAGGCTATGAGCTGCAAACCTCAGCCGCCGCTGCTGGTGCCGCTGGTGCTTCTGCCTCTGCCGCTGC
The DNA here is from genome assembly GCF_903995435.1 of Acomys russatus. Taxonomy (NCBI): domain Eukaryota; kingdom Metazoa; phylum Chordata; class Mammalia; order Rodentia; family Muridae; genus Acomys; species Acomys russatus. Next base: position 46,911,068 of record NC_067138.1, on the reverse strand, counting down.
CGCTCCGATCATAGAAAAACCACGCTCCTCCCGTGTGCAGGGGCACGCAGGTCCTCTGCCCCCTGGTCCCTCCGAACCGTGGAGCACTCCCGCTGCCATGATGTTCGGACCTCGGTGTTCCTGGCTCAGAAATCCGTGCAATTCCCTGAATTGTTCACTGGAGCCTCCAAACGCGGTCCACACTGCTCGCAGCCATCTTGGATCCCTCGAGAGGTATCTTTTAAAAAATCAACTGAAGTATGTGGATACTATGTTATTTTGATTGTATATTTAGTCTTGATAAGCTCCTAAAACCTTTGCTGCAATTTAAACGCCCTGAATTTCAGTGTAAAGAACACAGTTTCTTCGGAACAAGCACAACATGTTAAAAAGCAATTGCTCTCGTAATTGCAAATAGCTGAAGCTTTCTAGATTTCTGATGCTCTTATTCTGGGTTTGATTTGCAATACATTTTGATTGCCTTACTTAAATCCTTTTTCATTTTCTGTAGTTACATATGTATTTTTAAATCACATTTCTGGTTTTAAATTCATCATAAAAAAAGGAAGTTCATAGAATGAGAGAATAAGAAAGAAATATTCTCCAGTCTCTTAAGATGCTATCTGAGTCTTCTGATATGTCTATTTTATAATTAATATGTGAAAGCATCCTTGTAGCCTTGTTGAAAATGCAAACCAACTTACAGCTAAAGGAGCTTAGCTTTTGGGGCTGGGAAGATAGCCCAGTGAGTAAGCACAGTCGCTGCACAGGTGTGAGGATTAGAGCTCAGGTCCCAGCACCCATGACTGAAGTTGGGCATGACTGTGAACATGCCTGTAACTCTAGCACCATGCAAGGAAGAGAGAAGACGATCACTGGGGCTTGATGGCTGCCAGCCTAGGTCCAGTTTCACCAAGAGACTCCCTCTCAAGAGGATAAGCCAGATTGAGAAGGATACTAATGTCCTCCTCAGACCTTCACATAGGCATGAGCCTGTGTACCCTCCGTGCACATGCATACATCACATCTAGATACATACACATAGAGGAACAACTGAAAGATTTTATTCTGAAAGGAAGCTGACAACTTTTTCGCTCTCTAGAAATGACTGCTTTGTATTTTTGTGTTATGCATTTTGCTGAGCAATTGATGATTTCAAGTATAGTAGGCGATGTAAAATTGTTCTCAGTGGTTGCCGTTTCCTAAAACCTTTGGAGGTTACATGTTGCAGGTTCTCTCAGCTATGTTGTAACCTAACCATGACCTGACATATTAATTACACACTCTTACCTACAATTATCCTTCCCTAACAAAGTATATTTTTAAATTCAAGGAGACCTTCTACATTGAATTTAATCAATATATCAAAATAGAAATTCTCAGAGTTTTTTTTGTGTGTCTTTTTCTCATAAATTATTTCAATATTTTATCCTCAGTTGTTGCAGTGGATGGCACAAGATCACAGTTTTACAAACACACTTTATGAACTTAATGCAATAGTATTAGAAATCAATAGTCTGTGCTTTACTGTACATTGTACCAAAATATACAATAGGGTGACTTACATAAATCATTTAGCCCCAGTCATGATTGATGACCTCATAACTCACGAGTGATGGGGCAAAGCAGAGCCCCAAACGAGTTATGAAATGTCATCAATAACAAGTGGAAACAAATGATTTAACCAGTGTCACAGCCCATTTTGTGTTCAGTTTATGCAACAGCAGTTAATGATAAAACCACCCCAAAAGGGTACAGCTAGTGTTTTATCTATCATGTACAAACTTATTCTTCCTACACTATTTTACACTAGGTTAGTGCTTATTGTCCATGAACAAAATGATCTCAGTTGAAGTAGGAATGTGAGTTGATGAAGAAGATATGTATGGTCTTTACATATTTAAATCCTTTTGGAATCTCCAGTTTGACACTCACTCCACACTTTTTTTTTTTTAAAAGCATCTCCTTTTTTTCCTGTATAGCCAAGAACACACAAAACAATGTCATCAGCAGGTTTTTCAATTGACACTATTTTTAGGAAATAGAAGGTCCTTGCAAGCTAAGGTCACTTACAAACAGCAGGTCATTTATGGGAAGGCTGAAGTGTTGCTTTCTTTCCAAGAGGCTAAGTATGATGCCTCTCTTCAGCACATCTAGGAATTTTATTTCACAAGTTTTTACTGTATTGGTCAAGTTAGATGCCAGTTTATTTTAATTATGTGGAGTACATATTTAGTTGGTCATTGTTGAAGTCCATTCTGATAATTCCTGTTATTTGTAATACTTACTATGTATTTATACTTCCTATGCTTCTTGAAACTAAGTCTCTGTTACCGTTAGACTTTATGCACTGACATCAAGAACTACATTTCAGTAGAAATATGTCTAGCATCTTTCTTTCCCACTTTCAGAAGGTAGATGAAGCCTTGTAAGCATGTTGGTGATTCTTTGGTCATTAATTTGTTAGTGCCTTTGTGAAGGGAGTGTGTGTTGGGCCTGAAAATAATATGAGGGAGTTATATTTGAGATTTACCCCAACATTTCTGTTTCTTTTTTAAAGTACCAACAGATTTTTAGCATACTTACCAACTTATTTTATAGCACCAATAATTGAGTTTAGGTTTTAGGTTGGTGACTATGCATAGGCTGACCTGAAAAAAAAATGCTGTATGGAATGGGGTGGCTTAGCATAAGATAACAGCCTTAAAAGAGACCATCAATATTTTTTTCTTATATTTTTGGTTGTTAGCCTCAGAGGAAGGATAGCAGGTTACCAAGAAGAGATTTGATACCTTATGAGCATATAAAGGAGGAGGAAGTCCCCCTCAGTCACAGTCATAGGGGAGGGGAGTAAGGGGAAAATGGGAGGGAGGGAGGAATGGGAGGATACAAGGGATGGGGAAACCATTGAAATGTACTATGAACAAATTAATAATAATAAAAAAGATTTTTTTCTTTTTCCTGTCTGAATGGCAAGGAACCAGAGGCTAGACAGCCCAGAGAGTCAGGACAGAACCAAACATGTCTGGGAAAAAGTCAATAAAGTTATTCCTAATGATATTCTGCTGTACTCATAGTTTGGTGCCTAGCCCAATTGTCATCCAACAGCTTATGAGAGGAGATGCAGAGACCCACATCCAAACCCTAGGCAGAGCCAGGAAGAGATGGAGGAAGGATTGTAGGAACCAGAAGGTTGAGAACACAGAGCGAACATGGCTCACAGAATCAACTAAGCAGGGTACATAGGGACTCAGAGACTGAGGCACCTACTACAGCACCCGTATGGGTAAGAGCTGGGTCATCTGCATAGTTATGGTGTTGTACCTGTATGTTCTTGGGATCCTTTTCATCCTACTGAGTTGCTACATGCAGCTTTGATATGAGGGTTCGTGCCTAGTCTTACTATAACTTGCTATGCCATGTTCATGGTCCTGTTGGAGCTGGGGTTTATGTCAATGTCTGTGGGCCAAGTTACCACCAAAGGCCATGTGGCTGTTAGTGGTATGGGCTGCCACGTGAGAATATATGGATGCCTGGAGGCTGTGCTGCCACCCGTGGCCATGGTGACATCTCGGTCCATTCTGCCATGGGGAGTCATGTCTTGGTACATGGTCCTACTGCAGCCAGGATCTTTGTTCATATCCGAGGCCTGTGTTACTGCCAAGGGCCATGAGGATGCATGGCATCCAATTGCACAAGGCTTTTAGTGTGGGTTTTGGAGATTCAAATTTAAGTCCTTATATTGCCTGGCAAGCTCCTTGCTGACTGAGCTATCCTATCAAGTGCTCATTAAAAAAAACCCAAACTTAACTATCTTACCTTTAGGGCATGTTCCTTTCAAAGTGTTGAGAAAAATAAAAGAATGTTGAAATTGGTTTGATATTGAAATATTTGCTGGTATTTAGCATAAAAACTTTGAAGAAGACTTATAAATATTGTTTGTAGAGCAACTCCATAATAGCAGTGTACCAACACTTTTAATTTTTTATTCTTTTTTTATTGCCCAATAACTTCTTTTTCATATTCATTGTACTGGAGAAGAGGTGACATCTGGTGATTAATTAGTTCAGAAAGTGTTAGTTCCCCAAGGATTGCCTGTTAGATACCTTCTAGGTCATTAAAAAAGGAAATCTATTGCTTATGTTTACAGGTGGTGGCACACTGAATTTAGATTGGTTGTAAGGCACACAATGAATTTGCTACATCTGTAAGTCTCATTTCTGTTCCCCTGTTATAATAGTTCCCAGCACCAATTCTAGTTTGCATTTCAAATGGCTTTATGAGCAATTGCCTCTGATTCTATGTTCTGTTATACATTCTTTAGATTTTCTTTTGATTCTTGTGATATTTCAACAATGTCTTTTTTAAAAATTTATTTATTTTATGTATATGAGTGCTCTATTTGCATGTACACCTGCGTGCCAGAAGAGAGGATCAGATCCCAGTATAGATGCTTGTGAGCCACCATGTGGTTGCCAGGAGTTGAACTCAGGACCTCTGGAAGAGCAGACAGTATTCTTAACCACTGAGCCACCTCTCCAGTCCCTCAACAATGTCTTAGCTTAAGTTATTTAGAAAAGTCATCCTCTTCTGAACCCAGAAGAATTTTGTTAATTGGGTAACTGTGAAAGTAGATGGCATTAGCCTAGCATGACTATGGATACCATCAGATCAAATTAGACAATGAGGTTTCTAAAGCTTCCCCACAATCTAGATATTGACCTATCTAACAATGCTCGCAGTGCCCCTTAACATATTATTTTTCCAAAGCATCTTTTAAAATTAATACCTGATCTTGGTATTAAAATATAGCTTATTCAGCACTAATCAAAGCTAAGAAATTATTGATAGAGATCTTGATAACAAGATAAGGAACAACCAGGGGTGGATTCAGAGCCCTGCTAAAGGTGAATTGTGTAACATTTCAGCTTTTTCTAAGTTTTAGAATCATTAAAACCCAAGGATAACTTTTTTTTATGTGCCTTGGTATAAAAGGAGCAAGACTTGGGTCTAGTTGTGAAGACACACCTATATGGGTCTTGAGAACCTCACCTTACAGGGAGTAGCAGTTGAGATGGTACAACCCTTTAGGGTCCTGCCTATGACTCACAGTATGCAGGATAATTCAGGGAACTAGGAGCAGAAATAGATATTGCAGCACACCAGGCAAAGATGACACTCTTATGAGCCCTTTGTCTCAGCTATAGTGAAGAGTGAATATGAATTTGTGAGCTTCTATGATATATCCCAAAACAATTACAAGTGGCAGGATACTAGTACTGAAATAGCTGTGGCTATATTAATAATTAAAGGAAAAATTAGACCTTTATAATTTTTCTTTTTTTGTTGTTACAAAGAGAAAGCTCATAGTAAAGATGTCCCCTTTAATTCTTTACTGCATCTATTATGCATTTATTGAGGTTCTTTAATTATTATCCTCAAAGTGTCAACTAAATAGATTAAAGACTGCCAATATTAATTTTAAGTGAATCACCATTTTCAAATCTGTGAAGTGTTATTTCCTCTCCATTGGAAAACAAAGGCAGTGCTTCTGCATTATGATTTGGCTTTTACCATTTTAATTCTGGTTCATTATATAAATACAGTGCCAGCTAATTTCTCAATGTCATCCTTATACAGAAAATGTGTTAAAACTGTTCTTTTGGTTTATTTCAAATCTAGATATGTAATCTTAATAGTTAATGTTTGGCTCTCCAAGTTTTAGGATTTCACAAAATTTATTACCCCCACCACCACCAAAAATGCAAAGTTCCTCATAACTATAACCATTACCACAGGCTATTTGACAAACCATCAATCTGCATCAGTTATGTGCTATGAAGTTAAAGTACTTATTTACTGACTTGTATATTAATCCTCTCTTTGCCCCTGGCACAAAACTGTCTCAAGTTATGCAGATGTAATGAATTAACCACAGTATGAACCTGCTAGAAGGTGGGGCATTTTAACTGACCGCGTCTTTGTTTCTTACCTCACTTTGGGTAGAAGTGAGAAGTTTCTTCTAAATGACTGGCCAAACTTTGTCAGTCCTTGGTTGATATCCAGTCCTAATGTCTAATATATTGCTTCCCCTTTAGCTTTTCCCAAAGATCTCATACTTAGGATTTCAATTAAGTATGAATCCACCAGGGCATGAAGTCATTCTTGGGGAAAATATCCTCAGAATAGCTGGAAGACAAGAAGTTAACAAAAGACAGCCCCTGAGGGTAAAGGCATGATCATCGTGCTGGATACAGAACTTTTATGGCCACAGTTGTACTCTTCAAGTGACACCTTGTGTCATGACAAGTAAGTTCCTTGTGAGTTCAGGAGCTTCACCAGCACTCCTCAGTAAGGGTGTGTCCCAAATCCCAGTAAAGTGGTCCATATATTTCAAATCACAGTGCTTAGTTTATAACTAGTTGATTCTAAAGATTATGTTCTCTCAGAAGCAGACTGGTGAGTGTGATAAGTTCAGTGAATTCAGAAATGAATCTTAGGATGGATAGTTCCAGCAGTATACAGATTTGGAGGTATACTGACATGGGGGTGGGTGGGTGCGCGGAGTCTAAAGCATTATACAGATTCTAGCCTGAATTGTCACACTGCTTCTGTTTGTCTTTCTCCACTTATAGCTTTTTCTCTATTTATTATATCTAGTGTGGGATTTCTAAAATCACAGAACACATTTTGTGTCTAAACCATTATTCAATAACATCTCATTATTGGCTGGTTCTACCTGCATTAGGGTCTGCTGACTGAAAAAGAACTACTTCAGGTCTACAAAGGGAATGGTTTTCATATGTCCCATGTCACTTTACCAGGTCATCTGCTTCTGTATTCTCTATCTTTCTTGAAAGAAAGGTATTATACCTAGGCAGACAAGAGGTGAAGTTTTATTGCAAAGAAGAAAGAATTATTGAACAGAAAGGCTCCATTTTTTTTTGGACAGAAACTCTGAAAAGATAACTATACATAATCCAACAAACCTAGTGAAATATGCAGTTTGGTACCTCATCTTGCTTGCCTCGCCATGAAAGGTCAAAAGTACTTCCTGCTGTGATGTGTCTGAGTCCCTGAAAGATTGATTATATTTCTATATAATGCAGAATTTCTGAACCCAGTGAACCATAACTTATGTAATTTGTATTGTACTTTACCAGTTACCTTTGAAGTGCTTAGGGATGAAACTATCTTTAGTAGGCAATGGAGACTGGAGGGGAGCACTTCTTTTGTGATCCTTCAATGGTTATTTATCTTCAAATTTGGGATGGATTTCTTTCTGCCTCATAAGACAGTGTGTGTGTGTGTGTGTGTGTGTGTGTGTGTGTGTGTGTGTGTGTGTGTAGATACCCATGAATACCAGATGAGTACCCAGAAGAGAATGTTGGATACTTTGGAGCTGGAGTTACAGGCAGTTGTGAGCTGCCTAATGTGGGTGCTAGAAAATGAACTTTGGTCCTCTGGAAGATCAGCAAGTGCTCTTAATCACCAAGCCACTTCTCCAGCCTCTTGGATTTCTTAGCAGGAGCAAATGTTAAGGAAGACTTAATTTTGGCAATTAGGAAGGAGAAAGTATGAGAATAGGAAAGAGGTTCTTTTATGGTATTCAAGAAACATGTTCTTTTTTAACATATGATATAACCATAGATGTAAAGATACTTAAAAATTTCCACTTTAAGCTACTCAAAAATCATAATATGAATACTTTTCAAACTTTTGTACTTATAAAAAAGTCTGTCCCAAGGTTATTTCCTAAATAGGGCCTATTTATGCAGCAAAATTAGGAAAGTCAAGGTCAGTGTTTGTTAGCCTTCTCACTCTTGTGCACTGTACTCCCAGATAGATGGAGAATGTCTTCTTTTTTTAATAGAAAATATTTTATCTATCTATCTATCTATCTATCTATCTATCTATCTATCTATCTATCATCTGTCTGTCTGTCTATCTATCTAATCAGTTACTTTACAGCTTGATCCCAGCCCCATACTCCCTCCAGTCCTACCCTCATTCCCTTCTCTCCAATTCCTCCCTCTCCTTCTCAGAGAAGGGGAGACTCCCAAGGAGTACCAACCCACCCTGGAACCTCAAGTCACAACAAGACTAAATGTATCCTCTTTCATTGAGGCTTGACAAGGCAGCCCAACTGAGGGAAAGGGATTCAGAGGCAGGCAACAGAGTCAGAGACAGCCCTACTCCCATTGTTAAGGGACCCATATGTTGACCATGGTGCATATTTGCTACATATATGTAGGGGGCCTAGGTCCAGCCTATGTATTCTCTTTGGTTAGTGATTCAGTTTCTGTGAGTCTCCATGGGCCCAGGTTAGTTTACTCTGTAGGTCTTCTTGTAGTGTCCTTGACCATTTTGGCTCCCCCAATCCTTCTTCCTACTTATCCACAAAACTCCCTAATCTTGGCCTATTGCTTGGCTGTGTGTCTCTGCATCTGTTTCCATCAGATGCTGGGTGAAGCCTCTCAGAAGACATCTATGATAGGCTTCTATCTTCAGGCATAGCAAAGTATCAATAATGACAGAGGCTCTTTTCCATGGGCTGAGTCTCAAGAATATCTTCTCTTTTTTCTCCTCTGTTCTCACGCACTGTCAGCCCTTTTCCCTAGTTGCTGATGGCCAGCTGATTTCAAAGCTTGCTGCAGGACAGGGACTAAACAATGTAAGATTTCCAGTCACAGTTTTGTTTTCCTGTAAGACAGACACTTATGCATGTCCAGGGTGGGTCTGTGCAGATTTGGGTAATCATTCTTTGAGGAGCAGAGCTGTGTCAGAGGTCCTTGAGACTCCAGAGATGCTCCTGGGACCTTTGAGAAAACCCCCAAAAGTCCTCATCCACCTGTCCTATCCTGCTCATTCCTATGTCTTCGTTTCCTGTTATGTGGTATTTACTGCATTATATGTCTGCTATTTTCCACGCTTATTGTAGAAACAAGCTTTTCAAAGATTGTAAATAAACACCGAGGATCTGAATTCTCCACAGTCTAGCTTTTTACTAGTTAAATTCAATGTGTTCCTTTGAAATAAATACAAATATCCCTCCGCCAGGAAAACTTTGCTTGACTAAGTCAGCCCTGTAGTATGTTCTTACATTGCTTTCTTTCACTATAAAATTAGTCACTAGAAAGTTATCCACTTAACACAGCATTTTGCAATTGTTGATTCCCAATTCCCTCAAGACCAACTGAAAACACAGATATTTACATTATGATTCATAACAACAGTAAAATTACAAGTATGAAGTAGCAACAGAAATAATTTTATTTTTGGAGGTGTCAACAAAATATGAGGAACAGCATTAAAGGGCTATAGCATTAAGAAGGCTGAGACCCACTGCCTTAAAGAGCACACATTTATTATTTCATAGCCTCTGGGGATTAATATACCACGTACAGCTTCCTGGGAGTCTGCTGAGGTGTCACAGGGCTGCAGCCAAGTTCTTTTCTGGGATGGTCTCCTCATTTAAGGTTCAGAGTCCTTTTGTATACCAACTTATTGATGGGAAATGTATTCTTTTGGAGTTGTGAGCCTGAGGTTGACCTTTTCTCATTAGCCTGGGACTGCTCTTGGTGCCTGGATGCTGCCTATAGTGTATAGGAGAATACTCCTATGCAGAAAGCATAATATGGCAGTTAATTTCCTTCAAGAATATTAAGAATGCATATTCCTGGTGTTTCTCTTTGTTTTAAACCTCCTCTGATTAGGACAGACTCACCAAAATATACTGAAAATAATACTGATATTATTCAACTCTAAGTCAACAGTTTAGAAACCAATCACAGGAGAGGTATTTAATAGGAAAGATATTTCATCATTGTTAGGGGTTGTTCTGATGTATTTTGTTGTTAATTAATAAAAGGCCATCACACCTGGGCAGGGCAAATGGGATAGGTGTTGCTAAGGTTCCTGGGCTTGGAGAGACAGAGAGAATCATGGGAAAAAGAGAGACCCGAGGAGGAGAGAGGAGAAGGTTGCACCATCATGGGTTAGGTGAAGGAGAAGCACGTGGCTGGTGTGGATGAAGGATTTGGCCCAGATGAAGAACATTAGCAAGATATGGGATTAAGGATGGGAGGTAGCTTGCTAGAAATGATTAGAAGCAGATGGCATGGGATTGGGGCAGGTATCCCATACCTCCCCCACTATGGGAGGTAGTTTAGAGAATTAATGTCTGCCCTTCCCCAGGTTAACTAAGGCTATTTTAAAGTATAACAAGTGTCTGTGTCTTGATTGATTGCTATCAGGTTATACTGCCATAGTAATAAGTATAGGCCAAATAATAAACAAGTTTTGGTGATATTGAAAATTTAGCCACAACACTTCATATTTACACTCTGTATCTATACTCAGAGGGAAAGGACTATACAGGGCAGTTACAGCAGGCGGCAGGGAGCTGAGGCTGCCAAGAATACTGCTTACCCTAGACTTCCTCACATCATGATTATGCATTCACTTACTTTATAGCACAGCACAACAATATACTTATTTCCATGATTTGTCTGTTACTGTAAGCCTTTCCCAATTATATTTCCACCAGAATGGAAAAGTCAGGTTAGAGAGTGGCATTTTTTCTTACCAGTGAGTCCTTGGGACATAGCACAATGTTAAGATTCAATTAATTTATTGATTGTTGACGTTAAGGCCTGGACTGTTGGAGTTCTGTTCAGGAAGTTGTCGTGCCAATGTGTTCCAGGCTCTTCCTCACTTCTTCTTCTAACCCATTTAGTGTCTCTGCCCAAGAGGCATGTCATATGAAAGTCTTCACTTACTAGGAGATTGGAATAGTTGTGAGAACATCCTATTGGGACTCTAGGTGAGAGAAGTGGGGGGGGGGGGGGAGGAATGGGAGAAATAGAAGGATCCAGAAGGTCCTAGAAACTTACAAGAAGAACATCATGATGGGCAGATATGGGCCCAGGGGATCTTCTCAAACTACTGTACCAATCAAGGACAATACTTGCAGTAACATTGAACCCCTTCGCAGATCTAGCCAATGGACAAGACATTCTCCACAGTTGAGTGGAGAGCAGGGACTGACTCGGACGTGAACTCTGCTGCCCCATATTGGACCACTTCCCCTTGGTGGAGAGGCCCGGTGGCACTCAGAGAAAGAATAAGCAGGCTACCAAGATGAGACTTGATAGCCTATGACCTATAACTATTTAGTGGGGGAGGAGGTCCCCCCTCGGTCACAGACATAGGTGAGGGGAATAGGGTGAAAGTGGGAGGGAGGGAAGAACGGGAGGATACACATGATGGGATAACAATTGAGATATAATCTGAATAAATTAATTAAATAAAAAAGACATGTAAAAAAGACCCAATTAATACTTAAATAAATTAGGAATATTATTGGAATAAAAATTATTGAAAGTTCTATAATAACTCCCTGACTTTAGATGGGCATTCTTGAATCTGTGCATCCTCTATGTACTACAACTGAAATATGGACAAGCAGGAGCTGGTGTTATAGATGAAGACTGAAGGGGATCACTAGACACTTTGGTTATGAGACAGGCACCCTCATCCTATTCAAGCATCCAACTAGTTATCTGAAAGGCTCATACCATGGGAGTTAATCCATTGTATCAAAAATGATCTGATTTAAATATCAAGATTAGGGCTGGCAAGATGGTTCAGCAGGAAGAGGTCCTTACTGATCAAGCTTGGTGACCTGAGTTTATTCCTTGGAACCCCAAATAAAGCTAGAAAGAACCAACTCTAAAGTTTTGTTTTCTAACCTCCACAAATGTCATGGTATGTGTGCCTACATGCAGTACATATATACATATAATGGTGAAACAATTTTAATTTAAAGATAATCCAAAATTTCTTCATAGAAACATTCAGAAATATTTGTCCAAGTATATGGGCATTGTGGTCCATATGAATGAAGACATGAAACTGACCATCAAGAATGCCTGTATGGCTACCAAGAAGAGACTTGATACCCTATGAGCATATAAAGGGGGTGGAAGTCCCCGTCAGGCACAGTCATAGGAGAGGGGAATAAGGGGGACATGGGAGGGAGGGAAGAATGGGAGGATACAAGGGATGGGATAACCATTGAGATGTAACAAGAATAAATTAATAAAAAGAAAAAGAAAAAGAAAAGAAAAGAAATGCCTGTATGATTTAATCTTGAATTTATAATTAAAATCACATATTTTTAAATGAGACTTAGATGGTAACTACTTTATTTTTTAAAAAAATTATCACCATGCACACATACATGGTATGTGTATGTGGGTCTATTGCCAAGATCTCTGTGTGTGGGGGGAGTGGAAGGGGGATGTGGACAACCACTATTGCCATCTCTGTTCTCTCATTTCACTGATCATTTTCCTTTTCCCAACTAGTCCATCTTCTATTTTCATGCCATTATCTTTGTTGACACAATGAATTTCCGTGGTTGCCTATAGGAACCAGAATTGATGCCACTGAAAAAAAGTTTTACTCTCTCCCAGAGACTGTTAACTGGCTATAGATCCCCAGGGAGGCATGAAGACTCCAGATTCCTTCCTCTTCTATGACAGAATGTGGAGTTTCTCAGTCTTTCTCAGGTTTTGTGCAGGTACTCAACTGTTGTGAATTCAGGACTTAAATACTATGACATGCTTGGAACACACTGTTTGCCAATACTCCACCACTTCCTGTGGCTCTTGTCCTGCTATGTTCCTTGAGTCTTAGATGAGGTGAAATAGATGTCCCACTTATAGATGAGCATTTAATAGTTGTTTACTTTTAGCCCTTTGTCTAGATGTTAGTGCCACAGTCACATATATTCTATAGCATGCAGAGGAGACTAGAATATCTACCTCCCTCCACCCCCTGCAAGAGAGAGTACACTTCAGGAATTCTTGTCATCATGGGCACAAGCTGGAATGTTCAGTTTTTTTTAAAAATTTTATTTTATTAATTTATTCATATTACATCTCATTGGTTATCCTCTACCTTGTATCCTCCCATTCCTCCCTCCCTCCCATTTCCCTCTTACTCCCCTCCCCTTAGACTGCGACTGAGGGGGACTTCCTCCCCTGTATATGCTCATAGGGTATAAAGTCTCTTCTTGGTAGCTTGCTATCCTTCCTCTGAGTGGCACCAGGTCTCCCCATTCAGGGGACGTGGTCAAATATGAGGCACCAGAGTACGTGTGAAAGTCATACCCCACTCTCCACTCAACTGTGGAGAATGTTCTGTCCATTGGCTAGATCTGGGTAGGGGTTTGAAGTTTACGGCCTGTATTGTCTTTGGCTGGTGCCATAGTTTGAGCAGGACCCCTGGGCACAAATCTGCCTATCATAATGTTCTTCTTGTAGGTTTCTAGGATCCTCTGGATCCTTCAACTTTGCCATTCTCCCATGCTTCTGTCATCTAGAGTCCCAATAGGATGTCCTCCTCTCTGTCCCAGTTTCCTGGTTAGTGAAGACTTTCATGGGACATGCCCCTTGGGCTAGTATGCAGATATAAATGAGTATATACCATTTGACTCTTTCTGCTTCTGGGTTAACTCACTCATTATGATTATTTCTAGTTGAATCTATTTGTCCACAAATTTCGGGAATTTCTTGTTTTTAATAGTTGAGTAGTATTCCATAGTGTAAATGTACCACAGTTTCTTTATCCATTCTTCTACTGAGGGACACTTAGGCTGTTTCCATGTCCTGGCTATTATGAATAAGGCTTCTATGAACGGAACGTTCAGCTTTTGAGACAAAAGCTCATGATGGATTAAGAGTCATTTCAGGGCCAAACAATATTTCCACGGATCTCAGCAGGTGCCTCTTGACTTTTTGACTAGTATGAAATTTTCTGTGTTTGTCCACTCAATAATAAGATATATTATTGTTAATAAATAAAAAATAGCTTCTGAAATTTGGAGAAAGTGGTAATATCCATAGAATCGATTCTTCACAACTTTAATTTTTAATGAATTCATTCCTATTTAAAAAAAATGGAAGGAAATTACAAGCACCCTTGAAGCAACCTTTGATTCTTCTTCCTCCTTGTGTTCCAACTTCCCTTTCTTTTCTTTTCATGTTGGCACATAATATTATCCTGCTGGCAGCTGGCTTCAAATTCTTGTGCTAAAGGAAATAATCTTGTATCAGCCTCTTGAGTAGCTGAGAGGTTAAGTATGTACCCTGTGCCAGGTAACTTATTAACATTTCATCTGTCTGTCTGTCTGTCTATCTATCTATCTATCTATCTATCTATCTATCTATCTATCTATCATTTTTCTCTCTTCTGCCTTTATATCTACATTTTTCTTAGGATAAAAAGAGATACTAGAGGGCTTGCTAAAACACTTTGAACTTGTTTGTACATTTTTATTCCACATCATGTATGTTTCTACCTTGTAAATGTATAGGTTTAAACATAATTATGAAAAAAAATTATGAAACTATTGCTAAGACAAAGACATTTTATATCAATGAAACAGAATTACCTAACATGTAATTTATATTTCAGGTTCTCAATTGACTTAATAGCGTTCTTTATAACTTTTGTTGTTACTTTAAAATATCAATATTGTAGATCACTTATAAATAAAACTAAGAAAATAAGATTGTAGGACAGCTTGGGAGGAAAGTGCATAGAGCACATGTGTTAATGCAACTGAAAAATTAGGTGTTTTCATCTTTCAAATAGTGTGAAGACACCACAGTCAATAAAGAATATATCAGAATTCCTACATGCATAATGACAGCATTTACTTACTAGAGTCACAGCAAAATTTCACCTTTACTTTAAAGTGGATCATTATTTATTGAAAATTGCTTTCATATCTAAATTGCGTTAATACTTGATCTTTTGGCCAAAGCAGCAAGAGACTAGTTTAAAAGTATGTTCCCCTTAATTTGAAGGCAGTGATTAAAAGAGATTCAGAGCTTTGAAACTGTTGTGAGTATCCTACTTAAGAAAATAAACACTAATTGAAAGAGGTAATCAAAAGCTCATCATCCTGAAGAGCACTTGGGTAGTTTCCAAGTATGCAGCTTTGGTAGACAAGGTGCTCTTCAGACGACCACATCACTCCAAACAGAGGGACCTTAGCTGTTCACTACCTTCTTCTTATAAGAGTGGGGCTCTTGGGCTGGAGAGATGGCTCAACTGTTAAGAGCACTGTCTGTAGCTCCAGTTCCAGGAGATCCAACACCCTCTCACAGACATACATGCAGGCAAAACACTAACACAAATAAAAATAAATAAGTCATTTAAAAAAAAAAAAAGAGTGGGGCTCTTGCAATAATGGAATGGACTGCCACAAAGTTCCTTCATTTGGCAGAGAGTATGTCATTGTTAGTCAGTAAAAATATTAATATTATATTTCCTTCAAGAAAGCCTGGCTCTTGCCAGTCTGTATGTGTACTGAGTTCATACAATGTCTGTAAAATTTTGATAAATAAGTATCTTTAATAAAGTGTACTCTTTAAAATGCACGCTAGTCAAATTCTCTCCCTTCATTGCTGTCATGAAGACTTTCCCTGCCCATGTAGTGCTTTCATGAACATGACAATTGAGGTCCTAACCAATGTTCAGAGATGAAAAATGCATTTCAAGGTTCTTTTTCAGATAATTTCGATAATTCTGGATGATTCGGAGCATTTCTTAAGGAATCAAACTTCCTCCTGATGGAATTTCCCCCTTACAAGATCATAAATAATATAATAGACAACACAGTATATAAGGTGATGAAGAAATCCTGAGGACTATTTTCTGACAAGAAGGCCACTGCTGACCTGATAGTGGGAAGAGGAGAAGATGGTCTAGCCATCGCTGCTCTCACTGATGCTTACGTAGTTCTTACAAATGTGTGTGTGCAAAATAGAGTTAGTGAACAAAGCTAGAATGTGACTGATCTATGCAGTGCACATAACCTCATGTGGATGTTTAAACTATTATGAAAGAAATAATAATCATTGTATTTAAAAATATGAAGTGGGACGATCTCCCTGTTTTTATTTGGTGCTAAAATTTTCATTTGCTTCTCCCATTTCTTCTGACTGTGATGTCTCTAAATTCAACAAAACAAACAACTTTGTTTCATTTGAGAAATTCTACAGGAAGATTACTGCATGTTTACATTTATATATTTGCAGTATTATTTTAAAAGCTGTTGCTACATTAATCCTTCATAGGAAGAACAATTTTCAACTCTCAAAATGATTAACTCGAAGAATATCTAATCATATTCTTTCATTTTTACCAAAGTCTTTGTAGTGAGCTTTCCACTTGCCATAGGAGCATCGGTCCTGGGTTGTATAGTGTATGGAATTATCTTGCTTTCCCACAAACCAGTGTTTTCATATCTTCAGAGAGGCATTACACCTTTTAGGTTTCTGGACACTAAAACATAGTTGTGTTCATTCATTTGCACTAGTATATGAAAATGTTATTTTATAGTTAATTTATAAATAATAGTGGTGTTATTTCCCATGGTTCGGGTAGCTGGGAAATCCAAGAAAGAGGGTATGACAAATTTTGTGTGTGTTAAGAAAAACCTTCCTTGTTCATGGGTAGCAAGCTGTAGCTATGTCCTCGCATGGTGGGAGGAATGAGGGCTCTCTATTTGGCCTCCTTTTCTCAGAACATTAATTGGGTCTTAGCATTTAAAAATAAAAGTTACTGGATATGGCCTCTAGTGCATGTTTAGGCTCCACTATCTTCAGGAACTTTCCTAAGCTCTACCTAGAGTTTTTTTTTTTTGGGGGGGGGGTTCATCGAATGAAAAAATTTAGAATTTGTAGGCACAGTAGCTCCAAGTCTGAAACTGTTTTGCAGATTACATTGGTTATCTGTGTAAACTGTTTTTAAAAACTCAAAACTAATCTACCAATTACCTCTGCACAGTTTCTTGCTGCATACTTTAGGCACTGGGTAGATAGAAGTGCTGCGTGTAGGTTGAAGAGGTGTGTTAGATTATAAACATTGTTTATTTGTTTCAAGTATAAAACAGAAAAAAAGTGTGTCCTCTCTAGTACAGAAATAATACTAAAGGCTTCCTAATGCTTTAATTGTCCTGACTCTTCATGTTACCAAAGAGCGTAACTTAGAAAATGGAGAAGGTGCATATCTCTGTCATTTTAAGTTGGTGCAAGTCAGTGAAAATGAACTCCACACAGAGCCTCAGTTAATAAAATGAATGCCTTTACTTAGAGTGACTATGTGCTGTGTCATTCTGCAACACCCGTCACCACGCATTCAGCAATGAGTGCTGCTTTAAGCCATTGATCACTGTGTGAGCTTTCTTTCTCACTGCTGTGACAAAATATGTCACCCAGTCACTTCATGAAGGAAGCTTGGTGTATTTTGTCTGACGTTGAGGGTCCATCATGGTGAGAAAGTCACAGCAGTAGGGGCATGAGGCATCTAATCCCATTGTCTCAGCCATGAGAGAGAGAGAGAGAGAGAGAGAGAGAGAGAGAGGAGAGGAGAGAGAGCGAGAGGAGAGAGAGAGAGAGAGAGAGAGAGAGAGGAGAGAGGGATGAGAGAGGAGAGAGAGAGAGAGAGAGAGAGAGAGAGAGAGAGAGAGAGAGAGAGAGAGAGAGAGAGAGAGAGAGCGAGCGCTTGGCTTGCTTCTGCTTTAGATCAGTACTCCAGGCCTTGGGTGTTGTTCTCATTTAGGGTGGATCTTACTTCCTCAATTAACTGAGTCTAGGAACTCCTTCATAGAAATGCCCAGAAGCTTGTTTCTTAGGTCCTCCTGTTGTTAGAGCCTGCCAAGTTAATGATATAACTATCACAACAATACAGATAAATTGGTTTTATTCATTTTTGAGTTTCTTTTCTAAATCTGAAAGTAAAGGGAAAGGGCTAATAGGCAGCACTAGATGACACTGCAGTCCAGGCACTCTGGCTCTGACTCATTCCTGTACTTCTTTTCCCTACCTGGTTGTTGCATCTCAATGAGGAAGCCTGCTCTACCGTGTGTGTAGACTTTAGGTTGTTGGAATTAAGATCATGGAAAAGCTGTGCCTCTTGGTTTGAGATGGTTTTCAGAGGTAAGGGTTTCCATAAATTCATGAGTGGTAACCTGTGGTCCGTGGGCCATGAAACTACACTAGCAGATACGGAGATAAGTCTTGGTGACTATAGTGTCTAACATTGGTCTGAATCACAGAATCAGGGGATCATGGAAATTGGCCCCTGAGCAGGAAAAGCAAGAAAGGGTCTATTGTTTATGTCTTTTCTTTCTTCTGTCATGTATAAACTTACCCACTGTCTCATAGTTCTTAGAGAAAAGGGAAACTGTGAATATACTATTAACACCAAATGCAAAGCATGTTCAGCCTCTTGTATTAAGATGCAGAGTTAAAATGAATCAGAAAGAATGTTTCACTATTTTTAGTTATGACTTTCATATAGATGCTTTGGAAAAATCTATCCCAGGACAATGTAAATGGTCAAAATGGCATAAGCATAAACCCTTTAGAAGGAAGAGTTGCAGAGGAAAGGTAACAGGGAATGTTGAACCAATCACACTTCACAACCAATTAAGTTGATAGTTATTACAAGGTAGTTATCACTTCTATAGTTAGTAAAAACAACTCTTTCTTTGGGGTGGAGTAATGAGATATTCATGTTTCTTTTTCTTATATAAAGCATCTTGACAAGAGTTCAAGGGTATCTCATGGGATTGGCATAATACACTGTACTTATTTCACAGCGTAAAAATGGTTGTCTTGGCAGAAAGAGGAATATTATTATATACAATAGAATTAGCCTTCTCCAGTAGTTTATATTGTTAAAGATAGTTTAGGGCACAAGCCAGCAGAGTTGTTGAGAAGCCATTATTGCCTATTGAGTAGTGTTATTAATCTTACTGTTTGACTCAGGGACCAAACAAAGGATGTGTGGGTTCTAATTTCTGTTTCATCTCCTTGTATGCTTTGACATGAGACATTTAATTCTCAATTTCATTTTTCATATCTGTAATATTAGGAAGCAACAGTGGATAATTACAAAACAAATATAAACAATTAAATTCATGTTAAATCATCTTCTAGTAGTGTCTGAGCAAGATTAAAACCAATTTAAACATTTAATCAATAAAAATGGAAGGATGATATTTTGTATTGTTTTGTGCATTCTAATAAAGGGCAATCAATCACATGACACACACACATATATGTATGTATATATCTATATTTATCTCTCCCTATATATGAATGCATGAGATGTATTTCTGGCTTTTACAGGGAGATTTCTTAATAGAAAACATTGCAATACTTTCTGAAGTTTATAAACTTGTAATTTGTTCTTATAATTTGATGAGTCTCTGTAAGACTTATTCTTCTACAATTTGGAACTCTTTGCTTGCAGTAGAGTGTTGAGTCAGATACATTGCCTTAATGGACAAGCCATTTTAAAGATTGGTCAGAGCTTTTGCAAAATGCGGGCAATCCCTAGGATGTTTTAAAGGCTTCCTGCCACAAATTGCATTTACAGTTTTCATTTCATCTTTAACTATAAAGTTAAGGCATCTCTCCTTATTTTTATTTTAAATTAGCCCTGCTGTTCTCTCTTAGGAAAAAGCCACAATGCATTTCCATTTCTCTTGGCCATTGTAATCTTTCTTACATAAATAAAAACAAAGTGGCTTATTTTTTAAAAGGGTATTTAAAGACAACTTCTTTGCAGTTACCAGGGAAATGCTCTAATCATTATCAGATTGAAAGAAGCAGGTAGTGCAGTTATAAAAGACTTATCATTGAATGATTTCCTTGATAGTCTCTGCAGCTTCCTTCCATAACTGTTGCTGAAAAGTTAATTCTGAAAAAAGCACATGTAGAAAGATAGGTGACTGATCAAGACAAAAATTAACATTGGATAATAGTGGCACACTTTTCAAGTTTTGATCCACAAGAGTTCTGATGTAAATTAATTTTTTCTGTGATTCTTAGATCCTCATCAGTCAGATGTAAATTATGCTGCTCATGACTGACTCTTTCCCCTGTGGAGGTCCCTTGGAGGGTTTCTATAGAGACAGAAGAGCACCAGCCCATCCTAGTGGCTGTGGAATAACACATGGATATATATGGTGCTGAGTGTCAACACAGCAGTGTGATCATCAGTGTAGCATCGCCCTATTTGGATTTTCATTTAAACAGCCAGAGACATTATTTTTAAACTAGGTATGCTTGTTAACCTTGTGTGACCAAGGCACCGTTTTAAGAGTCCTAAAGCAGAGAACTGGCAGACAGCACAAATTAACATGAAGTTGACCTCAAGATTGTTTAGGGAAAAACAAAAATAGATTCATGAAGCAGATTTCCTAAGATATTGTGTGTGCTTTTAAAAGCAATAGTGCTGATTATAGCTGAAAATTAAAGGAACATTAAAGATTCATGCCAGGAGAGCCTGTGGCCATATTTGTAGCTGAGTACTGAATTCTGTCCCAAGAAATGAAAGACCTGCTTCTCCTCACAGCAGTGGCCATTTCAGGGCTTTGGATGAGGTAGATTATTAGATGGTATAGGGTTACTTTACCTCACCTGTAAAGAAAGGAAAGGCAGCCTTTCAACCAAACTTCACAACTAAGGTTTAAACATATATTGGGAAATGAGGAAGCTTGATTGACACACAGACATTAAACATGTAGTTTTTTTTTTAATCTTGAAACATTTATTCAAATCTTAGACTTTTGCCGCATGAAAATTGCTTATGTTTGAAAATTATATTTTAAAAACCTTGATGTGTGCTATTTGAAGAAGAAAGTCACTTTGTGAGAAAATTGCTAATATTAGTTCCTACTGGTAAGGTCAAGGACCCAGGTTTCATGGGTTCAAATCTTGACACAGTTCCCTTGTGACTTTGGTAAATAATTTAATTTTTACAATTTGTATCTTCCATACTTGCAGAATGAAGGTAATAATCTGAGTGTAGGGGAACATTCTTTTAATATTAACAGAAAATAAAGATTCAGTAAGACTGATTGCTGTGAAAACATAGTACTTGAGTTTAGATTCCTGTCCACATAGAAGGGTGGGCATGTATATACTCTGTATATACCCCCATGTGGTATATACCCTGTATATACCCTGAACCCCAGTGGAGTCAGGGGCTAAGACTAGAGGATCAGTAGGGCTTTTTTTTTTTAAAGGAATAAGGCAGAAAATGATACATCAGGGTGCTCAATATTCTCTTCTGGTTTTCATGTGCCAGTACACAAACATGTACATGTGTCCTGGACCATTTTAGCCGGGTATCGGTCTTTGGGTCAGGAGTTTGTGAAGTGTCGATGGACAAAGATAAGCAAGTGACAAACAGAAAACAAATGTAGAGGTGTTGTTTGATTTTGAGTGTGTTTTGGAGACTAGTAAGTCAGGTTTATATACACATTTTAAATTGGGTGTGTTTACACGTGGTTACATTTTTTTTATACAAATCAAAATACAGGATGTTGTGTAATTATGTTGTAATCAATCTTGAACAATCACTTATAAGTTATGAGATTGGTATCAATGTATGTGTTTTTTTAAATTTTTTTATTATAGGTCAGTGTTTTTTCATTATGTTAAACATCTGTGAGTTAAGACAGTTTGTTTTTTTAGTTCATCTGTTACTATCTGGAGTCATACTCAAAACTTTTTTGTAAGTTATAATATAAACTATTTATAGGTGACTAATATTTAGCCATGTTTACATTAACAAGTGGAACAGAACTTAGTGGTAAGTTTGAATGAATGACTCTTGACTGTAGTTTTAAGGTTAGGGTCTCTTAGTAACAGTTACATTTGAAAAGTTCTTTGATAGGACAAGTGAAAACAAGTACAAGGACAAGTAAAAAGTTTTTAAAACAAATGAGTGAGAAGACAAGGAGGGGTTTGTAATTACTACTCCTGGCGAGAACATCAGACCCGTTTCTCAGGAGGCTTGCCCAAATGAGTAGGGGTCATCTTCTCAGTTCTGTGGTAGTGTTTTGTCACACAGACTCCACTGGAGGCATCGTGACATACATGTACCACAACAGCTCTATCTGTCTCTCCCTCCCTCCATCCCTCCCTCTTCCCCTCCCTCCCCCCTCTCTCTCACAACACACACACACACACACACACACACACACACACACACACACACCTGTGCATACCTGTGCTTGAACATAAAACCCATTAAGTACTCTTGGAAATGGAAAGTCAGCCAGCCTTAGTAGCTCAGGATTGTGATCCCAGCATCTGGAAAACTGAGGTCGGAGGATTTCTACTATTTTGAGGTCAGACTGGGTGACATTGTAAGTTTCAGGTCAGACTGCACTCCAGAGTGAGACCTTTCTCATCAGGAAAACACAGAAAAGAAAAAAAAAAAAAAAAAAAAAAAAAAAAAAAAAAAAAAAAAAAGGTGAACAAACAAGTGCATGGGCTCAGTAAAAGTTTATAATTAACAATTGTGTGAAAATAATTTATTTCTAAGTGTTTTATGCCTTGCAAATGTTAATTATAATAAGTATCAACTTTACTATTTTAGATATTTTATTTCTTTAATAGAACCATCAATGACTTCTTTTTATAATTAATTTTTTATCCCTCCTTCTTTCCTCCTATTCCCTTCCCGTAGTCCTCTAACAGGGGAGCCCTACTCCCCTACCATCTGCTCCTAGGCCATCAGGTCTCATCAGTATAGCCTACATCCTCACCCTCTGTGGCCCCCTAAAAGGCCTCCTGGCTAAGGGAAAGTGATCAAATCTTGGGCACCTTGTCAGAGGTAGTTTCTGCTTCCCTTATTAGGGGATCCATATGGAGAATAGATCCATCAGCTGCATCTGACAGGGGGTCTAGGTTCTCTGTATGCATTGTCCTTGGTTGATACATCACTGTGTACAGGCCCCTCTGTGTCCAGATTCTTGACTTTGACAATCTCCCTGTAAGCTCCTGTTCCCTTTGGGTCCTTCTATCTGTAGGACTTCACTGCTCTGACAAGAGTTTGGCTGAGTCTTAGCACCTGTTTTGATTCACTGCTGGGTGGGGTTTTTCAGAGGAGATCTATGTTGGGCTAATATCCACTTACAATGGTTTCTCATATAGGAAATTCATATAGATATCTAGGCGTGTGTACTGCTAGAAGATACAAATTCTTCCCTATAGTTGCTATCTGCTTGCTGCTGATAGAGCAGTCTCTCCATTGCTGCCCTTTCCCCGCTCTCTCTCTTTCCAGTAACAATCGTATTCTATGTTGCTTGAGGAATATGAAGGTAAATGACTAATTGAGGTGATATTTGTGAGACTGCATAGCAGAGTCTGGCTTGCAGTGGGTTCTCAATAAATATTAGCTGTTTTGATCCTAGCTTTGTGGGTGGAGATGGGTACTGATGTTTAGTACTTTCAACAAAACTATTGTCTACCACACCACTGAATTTCCTATGAATTGGAGAAATGATGCTACATTTTAACTTCTCTTTCTGATGACCCTCTTTCCTAGTATACTGAAGCCGTCATTTGAAAGTATGTTAATGAGGGTGTCTTCTATAGTCCTGAGATTGTGGGAACTTACTTGCTTTGAGGAAAATTGGCTTTTAATAAGGATGGGAAAGATTATAAAGCACTCACTATATTTGTTACACATTTTGCTACTACTGGTTCACCACGAGGAGGGAAGTGCTCATACTGAGAAGTCTAGGAATTACAAGTGACTTCTCAGAGCCAGAATCAGTCGTCAGTTGACAGCTGTGGGAACCAGGAGCCCTCAGGTCTACCACCCCAGGAAACAGTTCTGCTAGAATCCATTATCAGGAAGGTGGGACTCTGTAGTCCAGCTTCCAGATAAGGCCCAGGCTTGGCCAAACACCTTGTGAGAGCAAACAAAGGAACTGACTGAAACATATCCTGGGTTCAGATCTATGAGCATTATTATATGAGCATCTCCTGTTTTCAGCTAATCTCCCTGTGACTATTGTTATACAACAGTAGATAAATGACATAGGTTTCCCCCCTCTCCAACATTAAAGTATAATAGAGGCTTCTAAGACAGTAGATTTTAACTTAAGCACCAATTCTAATGAACACTAATACACTTCTTGTATTAGAACTTATCAAGGCATGCCAGAGACATATTCAATTATTTTAGTGTCATTTCCTGAAAGAATTGAGTTTGAATCAACTACCTATTTCTCTCCCTGACTTTTAGCTTCTTTAAGTAAGTTTGACCTATTTAATCTAATATATGTAATATATATAATTATACATATATGTATAATTTTTAGGATTGTTATAATGATTACAATAACATCAGTGAAATAACAGATACTCAATGTATAATAGCTTTTTTTTAAAATGTATAATAGCTTTTATTAATGATCTGGACTACTTGTATTTTAAGAATTTGTTGAATGCTTATACAGAAGTCAGAGTGAAATCAGTAGCTATTGAAACATTCTTATAATTTAAAAATATTTTAAAAGTATATTGTGAAAAAGAATCCAGTGATGTTTAATACAATAACACAAAATATTATAGTTTAAGAGATTAGATTTTAGATGAAAAAAAAAAAAAAAACTAAAGAGCATAAAGTGCCAAGTGCGCTTAGCCAAGTATACCAAGTGAAAAACTTAGAAGAGCCTATGCCTTGCTTGGAACTATGCTCAGTATCAGGGCCTTTGCCTCCCTGAGTGCTGGGATTAAAGACATGTGTCACTATGCCAGGCTTCAAGTGCCCTTTTTTTCAGCAGTAGTTTATACAGAATTCAGAGCCTTTAATAGGCTTACAAACAACACCAAGACAGACATTTAGTCATATCATTCAGGACACAGTTCTGGGAATTGTTTTCATTTACCTGAAATTCAAAGCTGTGCAAGATGATAGAGTGAAACCCTAGCAAGCAAGTAAGTGTTACATATGTACACATTTAATTGAGATTAGCCTCTGCATTTTATTATGCATAATTTTACTGCACATAATCAGTCTTGTGTTTTCCTCAAACACAAAAACTTTCAAAACAAATATCCCACATGTCGGTGCATGTATAATAATGATTCTCATGCCCTTGCTCATTTTTGGTTATAAGACATATGGACTTATATAATATATTAGGTTTAAGGATACAGGAAGTTTATAATTTAGTATGCAAAAATATATGCTTCATGTTGTCATGTGCATATGTACTTGTGAGCAGAACCCCTGACATATATAAAATATTTTTTTTCAGAATTGATGCCTCAAGAATGAAAGATGTTATGGCAGTTGTGGTTTGACTATAAAATGTTCCCTGTAGGTTAATGTGGCAAAGCCTTGGTTCCCAGCTTGTACTGAGGCTTTGGGAAGTGGAGGTGGGAATATTAGGAGGTTAGACATAGCTGCAAAAAGTCACAAATGGTAGGTTCTTAAAGGCATCTTCTTCCCAGTTCTTCTGTTCTTCCCTGAGGGGATTAGCTTCTTCCATATTTTACTGCACTGATGTTTTGCCTCATCATGGACCCAGAACCAAAAGAACTAAAGCCTAGGATCTGGAACCTCTGGAGCTGTAATTCAAAATAAATAAGTGGGCCCTTCAGTTATTTATGTCATATATTCAGTCACAAAGAGAAAAAAACCCTGAGATTAATAATTGGCCATATTATTCTAAGAATTGCTACCTGCCTTTTTTCCTATTGTATACACCCTGTTAAAAAAATTATGCTTCCTACTCCATTGATGCCAGCCTTGCCGTGAGATTGGCTTTGGTGAGTGTAACATGGTGAGCACAGTGTGTACCACTTCCTGCCTGAAGCATGAAGACCTTTTGTGTAGTTCTGTGTCACTTTTATCCTGTCCTGATCCCACATTTCTGTTAGAAATTGTTACCAATGCACAGAAGAGAGGGTATTTTGAGGGCTGCAACCAAGTCATGAATGATAAGTAATGTGAACAAGAAAGAAACATTTGTTGCTTTAAGTCACTGGGACTTGTTTATGTTGTTGTTACTACAGCATAATTTAGCACAAGCTGGAAAATGCAGACAAATATAGTAACTAATTTTAAATAGGCAAAGAATGAAGTCTTTTAATTTTACTCGTCTCACATGATCTTCACAATCGTTATGTGTTATACTCACATCTCTGTTTCACAACTGAGAAAAATGCAGCTCATCAAGTTTTCTCAGTTTTATCTAGTTAACAAGATATATGAAATATGGCTAGAAACATAAGTCTAGCTAATTTCCAAGTCTCACCCAAAGGATCTTGCCACATGGAACTTGAGAATTAGATGTCACATAGTACAATATGTTCTTTGTTAAGAAAAATAAACTCAGGCAATTGGAATCCTGAGTTCACAGTCCTACTGTTTGGATAAAAGCTGAAACTGCCGTCAGTATTCTCCTTGACTATAACTCTGACCCATATCCTTTTATTATATATCCTTAAATATGTGTGTACTTAGGTACACACATGTACTAATTACTACATGTACTTATGTAAAATTATATCTTTAAATCTATGGAATACATAGGACACACAAGTCATATCTGTTTATATATCTATAATTTGCCTACCTATCTATCCATCCATCCATCTATCTATCTATTTATCTATCATATATGAGATTAGAACAATAAACCTGAAATTACGAAGTAACAATTTGTAAATTGGTAGTCTAGTACCTAGAGAAAAAAATGAAAATGTTTTAAGTTACAATTCTGATTGCTAT
Source organism: Acomys russatus (assembly GCF_903995435.1). NCBI lineage: Eukaryota > Metazoa > Chordata > Mammalia > Rodentia > Muridae > Acomys > Acomys russatus. The sequence continues at coordinate 46,884,458 of NC_067138.1, read as the reverse complement.
AGCTAAAGAATCATTTTGGAGAATAGGTGGTGAACTCTTGGTTATTTTATTGTTAATACTATTGCTTTCTTTTTTCTGGCATTTAAGAATATATATTATATAATATTGCTTCCAAGATAACTTGAAATTTCATCTTTAATTTCTTATTTACCTGACATTAAAATCGCATATTTTCCATATTTTTATACATTAGAAATGACATTACACCATATTCATAGAAACATCACAGATTTATTAAATACATATATACCTATTTTTTCTTGAGTAAGGAAGTGTTTAAATAGAAGAAAACATTTTCAAATACGCTTTCTATAAAATCATGCATCAGCAAACCTTGTAAATATATAAATGTGCCATAAAGCCTATTAATAGGCACTTTGTTTACATATTTTTATCTCAATTATCTATGCCCATAGGGCTCATTCAATCAATTTTTCACTAAGTAGTTTTCAAAATATAATTACTCTTATGGGTAGGTCTATGAACAGCAGTGTCATTTATACTATCGTTCACTAATTGCACTTTGAAGCTATTATAATGAATTATACTAGTACATTCTTCAAGAAGATCAGTTAATGCTAATCATTTGTATCGCATATATCACTTAGAAGAGATCCATCCATAAAAGCCTTTCATTTACAGCCTCATTTCTTTTCAATTCTCTTGTAATGCATGTTATAGCTGTAAACACACACAACATGTGCTTCTGCTACCTATTAGCTGGATGATATGATTCTAAGTTAAGTATTAACATTTGGAGACCAAACATATTCTATGATAGTAGTAAAGCTGTTTAAGTTCCAGTGTAAGAATTATTCTTAAAAGTTAAGATATTGTATAATATGCAAATAGTCAACTTTGCTTAAAGTAATTAAAGGCTGGTTTGTAGGTCATTGCCAATGTCTTTGCTTAGCATGTGTGGAGCCTTAGGTCCAATCTTACTACCATAAAGTAAATAAATGCATTATTTCCTGCTTACTTCTTTCTGCTCTGTTTTTGCTTTTTTCGGCTGTGTTTTTTGGGTTAGGGTGCTGTTTCAGTTTTTATTGCTTGTGTTAAAATTTAAAAATAGCCTTTAAATTTGACCTTTGAAATGTGAAGAATAATCATGGTGTGGTCTTGCCACAAAGAAGAACTCTTTTTTGGTGGTAGCAATGCAGTGTGTATGCATGTGTGTGCATGTGCACGTCCATGCTTGCATGTGTGTGTGTGTTTGCATGTATGCATGCTAGTTACTCTAAATAATACATATGTAAGCATGTATACATTTGTACAATTCTTTTTTTTTTATTTAATTAATTTATTCAGATTACAACTCAATTGTTATCCCATCACTTGTACCCTCCCAGTCCTCCCTCCCTCCCGCTTTCACCCTATTCTCCTCCCCTAGGTCCATGACCAAGGGGTACCTCCTCCCACACTATATGGTCATAGGCTATCAAGTCTCATTTTCATAGCTTGCTTATTCTTTCTTTGAGTGCCACCAGGCCTCCCCACCAAGGAGAGGTGGTCTGAACTCTGGCATTTGTATAATTCTACAAAGTTTCTCACTTGTAATAAAGAACAAAAAGTGATCTTGAAAAAATAGACATAGAAAACGTTCCTGGGAGTCTATAAATGTAATAATGCCCACAGCACATACAAGCTGTCTTAGTTAGGTTTCAATTGCTGTGATAAATACCACGACCAAAAGATGCTTGGGGAGGAAAGGGCTCATTGAGGGCTTATGGTTCAAGAAGAATAAGAATCCATCACCACCACACCTGGGAAGCATGGTGGTGGCCAGCCCTGGTGGCAGAAGCTGCTCACATCACCCAACCCAAACCGCAAGCACATTGGGAATGGCAAGTGGCAAGTGAGACCTCAAAGGGTCCTGATGCAGTTCCTCCAGCAACGCCACATCACCCAAACTGCTCCAAAGAGCCACTAACTGTGGGCCAAGAATTTAAGTGCCTGAGATTGTGAAGGATATTTTCATCCAAACTATCACATAAGTCTATTGAATTCTTTTCTTTTCTTTTTTCCTTTTCTTTTATTAACTTTTGCATTAGTATGAGTGTCTTTTATGACACCCTGGAATACTAGGGTTCATGGAGGTGGTAAAGTGGCAATGGTGAATTTGGGTATTTGGTCTCCAAAAAGTACCTGCCGCTTTACCCCTGATTCTTGAATGGCTGACAAGCGGATCACCCCACCACTGGAGTCATCCAGTTCCAAGGCCAAAGCTAGAGCATTGGCAGTGAATTGCAGACATTCGTCCTTGGTCACGCCTTCCTCATAGGTAGCATCAACATAGCCAGAGCTGTATGAGCTCCTGGAGCCCCCAATGGCAAAAGGCTGCCTTACCATCATGCCCCTCCCCCATGGGAACTGAGTACACCTGCCTGCCTTCTTAAGGGTCCCAGCCTGCAGTGATGATTGCTGCCATCAGATCTTCTTTGTACCAGTAACAAATTTCCTTTAAGAGACTGGCGGCCATGTGTACTAGTGGAGGCTCATTCCCTTCAATACTGTGGAAACCAAACTGGTAAGTGACAGCGCCAGCTACTGCTTGGGTATCAGCAGGCGAGCCTGAGTGGCAGCAGAAGATGTGATCATGGATAGGGGTCAGCTTAACAGTCACTCAGTTGGCGCTATAAGTAATACCCAGTGGTTGTTCTGTAGTCTGCTCCTAGAACCACGCCCCAGCCAAATTGCACAGCCATGATCGTGGTCCCTGTGGGGACTTCTAGGTTTTCCCAGTCTAGGGTGAGAGCCTATGGGCCAGAAGCAGGTGCAGATGCCACTCCAGGAACAGCTAAAATGGCCGCCATCTTCTTTTTCTAGCACTGCAAGAAAGAAACCTTCGTAAAGCACTCTGTCACTCTCTTTAGTACCTTTCCGCGGCCTTCTGGGAGCCCTGGATTTTTTTTTAACACTACTTTTTCTCAAACTACATCCTAACCGGTAGATATAATGTAGTTGTAATAACTTAGATATGTAGGGTTTTATTTTAGAGTGTAAAGGTCAGTAGCTCTGTAGCTCAAATTTTCCCTCTCTTTTTCTCTATTTAAGGTTATATCTTTAGTGAAAGTGAAAAGTTATAAACTTTATTCATTCGTCTTCTCAATATAGTTAAATACTTTTGATGACTATTTCCTGAATATATAGAAAAAGCAAGGTACATTTTATTGAAGAAGCAAAATTTATAGTGAAATAACTCAATATTGATATAAAACTACTTGGAAGGATTTGTTTGAACTTTAATTCCTATTGAACACTATATCCTTTTATCAGGTCCAATCTTATTCTAATATTTTTTTGCTTTACTTCAATCTAAAGACATTTTCACTTTCTCACTGATATTTCCCGTAGCTTCAGAGTGAAGTTGTTATGTCTCATGGCTGCTTACGGTTTTAGAACTTGGTTATCGGATACTTTAAAATTTTTTAAAAATTAATTAATTAATTTACTTTACATCCTCTCCTCCCAGTACCCTCCTCCTTCCCTTTCCCCCCTCCCCCTCCCCTATTCCTTAGACAATGGGAACTCCACCCACCCAATCCAGTTCACCAAGACACATCACTGGGGAGTCATCAAAAAGCAGACAATAGAGTTCATGTCAGAGACAGCTCCTGTTACCCTTTCTAGGGACCCACACAAAGCCTGAGCTGCCCATGTGCCACATCTGTGTAGGGGGCCTAGTCCATGCATGGTCCTTGGTGCTTCAGTTTCTGCAAGCCGCTCTGGGCCCTGTTGGCTTTGTTAGTCTTCTTGTGGGGCTCCTGTCACCACCAGGTTTTTCTATCCGTCACTCCACTTTTGCACAAGACTTCCTATGCATTAACTAATGTTTGGCTGTGAGTCTCCACATCTGTTTGGATCTGCTGCTGGGTGTAGTCTTTCAGAGGACAGCTATGCTAGCTCCTGTCTGTTAGCATAGAAGAGTATCGTTAATAGTGTCAGAGGTTGGCTCTCTCTCATGAGGTGAATCTCAGATGGGCCAGGAATTGTTTGGAAATTCTCTCAATCTCTGCTCTATCTTTATCCTTTGTATATCTTTTTCGCAGGGTAAATTTTGGGTTCAAGTTTTTGTGGGTGAGTTTATGTTCCCTTCCCTCCACTAGGAGTCCTGTCTAGTTAGAGGGTATCCTTTTCAGTCTCCAGAAGCCTACCCTGTCCTTGCTGCAGGATCTTTGATCCCATTGCAGTCACTGTGGTTGTGAACTGAAAAAGCCAGTCTTTTGTTGATCCATAACACATTCCTTTAATCCAAGAACTTTCTGTTTATTGTAAACGGGTGATTAAGGTATGATTCAGCAAGCTCTAGCACATATCTTTAATCTAAGAGCTTTTGTATACAAGATTAAATAAAATTAACCCTAGGTCAAGAGATAGAGTAAGGTACCAGCTGACAAGGAATGAAGAGTAGAAGGGACTTTGAGTTGAGGAGTATTTAAGACAGCACAAGAAGTAGAAGAAGCTTTTAGCTTTTAGCTTTAGCTCTTGAGCTCTTCAGCTCCTTGGCCTTTGGATTTTTGGGCTTTTTCTTCTGGGCTGTCAGCTGAGCTAGTGAACCTTTTGGGCCTTTTCCATTGGGATGTGAGCTGGGTAGGAAGATCAGCTGGGTGCCTTCTCTGCCTCTCTGAGCTATCAGGTTTTCATCCCAGTATCTGGCTTCTGAGTCCTTATTGGTAAATAGAAAGATTGGGGTTTACTTTTAAAACCACATGTCCTAGGTCTTCAGCTTGTGCCTGTGCCCACAGTTTCTCTTTTCTCCGCAGGCCATCTGTCCTCTCACGCCACTTTCCCCAGATCTGATTCATTCTCATTTCTATCTGCATTCCTTCTCCTACCTTGTTCCCTCTCTTTGGCCACGTCCACCATCTAGTCTATTTTCCCTTTGGAGTGAGATTTAATCATCCTCCCTTGGGTTCTCCTTGTTGCTTAGCTTCTTTGGGTCTGTGAATTGTAGTATGTTTATCTTGTATTATGTGTCTAAAACCCACTGATAAGTGAGTACATCCCATGTGTGTCTTTCTGGCTCTGGTTTACCTTACTCAGGATGATCTCTTCTAGTTCCATCCATTTGCCTGCAAATTTCATGATTTCCTTGTTTTTAGTAGCTGAGTAGCATCCTGTTGTGTACATGTATCACAATTTATCCATTTTCTGGTTGAGGGACATCTAGGTTTTTTTCCAGATGCTGGCTGTTATGAATAAAGTTGCTATGAGCATAGCTGAGCAAATGTCCTTGTTGTATGGTAGAGCATCTTTTGGGTACACATCCATGAGTGTAATAGCTGAGTCTTGAGGTAGAGGTAGAGGTAGTCCCAATTTTCTGAGAAAGTGCCAGACTTAATTCCAAACTGGTTGTTTAAGTTACTCCCACCAGCAATGGAGGAGTGTTCCTCTTTCTCCACATGCAAACCATCATGTATTGTCACTAGAGATTTTGATCTTAGCCATTCTGATAGGTGTAAGAGGGAATCTCAGAGTCATTTTGTTTTGCATTTCCTTGAGCACTAAGGATGTTGAGCATTTCTTTAAGTGCTTCTCAGCCATTTGAGATTCCTCTGTCTAGAATTGTCTGTTTAGGTCTGTATTTCAGTTTTTAATTGTATTATTTTGTTTGTACAAACACTAGATTTTTGACAAAGGTTCCAAAACTATACAATGCCAAAAAGAAAGCATCTTCAACAAATGGTGCTGGTCTAACTGGATATCTACATGTAAAAAAGTGCAAATAGATCCATATTTATCACCTTGCATAAAACGCAAGTCCACGTGGATCAAAGGCCTCTATGTAAAACCATATACACTAAATCTATTAGAAGAGAAAGTAGGGAAGAGTGTTAAACACATTCGGATGGGAGACAACTTTCTGAACAGAAAACCAACAGCTCAGCCTCTAAGATCAATACTTAATAAAATGGGACCTCATGAAACTGAAAAGATTCTGTAGGCCAAAGAACACTGTCAATAGAACAAAACCTCACTCTATAGATTGGGAAAAGATCATCACCAATCTTATATTTGAGAATGGGTTAATATCCAAAGAACTCAAAAAGTTAAATACTAGACAAATTTTACTGAAATCTTGTAAAATATCTGTTACGTAGAAAGTTCAATGCCAGGCTTTTAGGGGAGACAAATTAATTCCAGTATAAATGCAACAAATATAAATCAGAACAATAATGAGTTTAAAGCACAGAACAAACAGACAAACAAAACAAAAATCAAAACCCCCAAAACAAACAAAAGCCAACCCAAATAAGTGAAAAAGAATAATGCAATTGATTCTGGTAGAATTTGTCATCTAATGAGAATTTTAGCAAAGGGAAAGTTTTTACTTAGAGAAAGGTTAATCTTTCTGTCTTTTGTGATTTATGTTTATGTGTGTGGTGTGTTTGCATATGTGTGGTTGCATGCCCTTGTGAGTAAATATGATTGCGTGCATTTGTGTATATATGTGTGTGTATGTGTGTATGTGTTTGTGTGTGTATATATATGTATGTGTGTATCTGTGTATATATGTATGTGTGCTTGTATGTGTATGTGTATTTATGTGGATGTATATGAGTGTGTTTGTATATGTGTGTATGTGTGCTTATATGTGTGTATATGTGTGCATACATGTGTGTGTATGTGAATGTGTGTGCATATATGTTTGTGTGAGCGTGTTTGTGTATATGTGTGAATGTATATGTGTGTATGCCTGTGTGTATGTGTGTATCTATGTGTACATGTATGTGTCTGTAGTGTAAATGTGCCTGTGTGTGTATATATATGTGTGTGTATGTTTGTATATGCGTTATGTGTTTTTATACGTGTATAAATGTGTATGTATGTGTGAGTGTGCATATATGTGATTATATACATGTTTGTGTGTATGTGTGTTTGTGTGACTGTATATGTATGTGAGTATACATATGTTCGTGAGTGTGTGCTTATGTGAATATAAATGTGCTTGCACATGTTCCTCTGTGTGTGTGTGTGTGTGTGTGTGTGTGTGTGTGTGTGTGTGTATGTGTGTTATTCTGGAGGATGGCAGAAAAGGCTGTGAGATCCTTTAGAGCTTAAGTTATAGGTGGTGCTGATGTGCCATGTGGGTGCTAGAAGAGGAACTAAGGTCTTCTGAAAGACCATCAAATGTTCTTAGCAGTTGAGCCATCTCTTTGGGCTTTCTCCTTTCTTGTCTCTCTCCCCACCCCCCACTTTCTTTTCTCTTTCTCTTCCATTTATTCTTAGGAAATGAAGAAACTCTTATCACAGGAATTTCAACATGCTCACAGTTCCTAATAGTTAATACAATTAATAGTAGACATTTAGTTTAGTGTTCAAAGTTTCAAAATACTCCACATGGACAGGGCTTGTTTGTTAATGTTGATTCCTGTAATGTGATCATATAAAAATGACTGTAAAGGTACTTTCTGGTTATGAGAAGGAAGTAATTTAAAATATTTTAAATATAGGCAGTCTTGTTTAGCAGGCTTTTGTAGGAAAGATTCAACAATTCCACTATTATGCCATTTCTATAATAATAGCACTTTTGTTACAAAACATCATCATTATAAAAATGTTATTGTAAGAAATGCTCTGTTATTTGGAATTGCTTTATCGATGAAAGTGCTAAAAATGTCTTCTTAGAGAAAATTATCACAATGTTTTCTTGCTTTGTAATGAAAATTTTACTCCAAATCTTATTTAATTCTCCTATAAAATGGTTCTCAGATTTTCTTCTGATGACTTGGAGGCCTGGTCCAGATGGTAGCTGAGGACAGGAAATTGCTTGATAGACAAAAATCAGTTTGGGAAAATAGGCTGACTTTTTAGCTGTCAGCTTGTAGGAAGTCAAGGGAGCATCATTTCTTTGCTTTATGAAGTCTCAAATACTGTATATTTTGTTTTTTCAAACAAACATTATATACTAATTTCTATAAGATATTCAGACAACTGTGTTTTGTTTTACTTGGGTATTTTATCCACTTATACATGACACACAGTGCAATTGTTGAAAATAATAAAGTTTAAAGTGTGTCTCAGCAATAGTTAATATAATTGTCAAAGTAAATTTTAGTAACCTGTATGTGCCAGATAGAAAGTATGAACCAAGGGAAATGAATTTTTTAAAGTATAAATATGCTTATAAAATATATCTGTCTTATAATATTAAAACCCAGATGTGATTAAATAAGTTAATGATAGCCTTTTTTTTTAGTATGCAGCATAATAAAAAAATAATAGGAGTTAGCTTGGCATGGTGGCATACACCTGTAATTCCAGCACTCTGGGAGGCAAAGGCAGGTGGATCTGTGTGATTCAAGGCCAGCTTGGTCTAGAAAGTGACTCCAGAACAGCCAAGGCTACACAGAGAAACCCTATTTTGAAAAATAAAAACAAGCCATGGGTGGTGGTACATGCTTTTAATCTTAGCACTCAGGGAGGCAGAAGCAGGTAGATCTCTGTGATTTTGAAGCCACTCTGCTCTACTGATCTCCACAATGTGCCCAGGACAGCCAAGGTTACATAGAGAAATCCTGTCTTGAAAACAACAATAGCAACAGCAACAACAACAGCAACAGCAGTAGCAGCAACAACCACAACAAGTGTTATTTTGCAATTACCATGTCAGATTTAAAAAAAAAATCACAGAATCTTGTGGTTTAAGAAATCTTAATGATAATGCAACTGCCCTCCATACATGTTTAAATAAAATTCAAAATATGATTAAAATACTTCACTGTGCTCTCTGGGCCTGCTTTGTCATTATTATGCAATTGAGTGTTTCATTTTCAAAGAACATTCACAGTCTGTCTATAAAAATTGTGCCTCACAGTTAACATGAATGTGTGGATCCTATGTATCAAGGAAGATATCTGTCAGAATGGTTCTTGAATAGGATGACTGGTGGTTGAGAAGAACACACAGGGGTGTGTGTGTGTGTGTGTGTGTGTGTGTGTGTGTGTGTGTGTGTGTGTGTGTGTGTTGACCTTAGAATATAATTCCTAATTAACCCATTTGAGCATGGCTTAAAAATCAAAGTTGTGCAAGCAGATTAACAAATACTTCAGAATTAAATTAGAATCATATGTATAAGGCATTCCTAAAGCACAAAATTTTAAGAAAAGATTCTTAAATACATGGCTAAGTTTGATGAGCCATCTAGTGTTTGAAACCCTTCTGTAACAGGTGAGCTGAGAGGCCACCAAGATACAGGAAACATCTTTAAGCAGACGGAATGCGCGTACCCACAGGTCCACCCAATTTGTCCTTTGACAGAAAAATTCTTCCTTACTGTGAGATTTGTTTTATAATTTTACATGTTCTACATTCTTTTATTTAAATTAATACTGAAGAGATTTTTATTTTATTCCAGCATTGGATAATTTATATATTCAACTTCAACACCCCTTCATGATAAAAGTCCTGGAGAGACTATAGACACAAGGGACAGCCAACATTACCCTAAGTTTAGAGAAACTCAAGGTGTTTGAACTAAAATTAGTAATAAGGCAAAAATGCCCACTCTCTCTACTTCTGTTCACTATAGTACTTGAAGTTGTAGCTAGAGCAATAAGACAAGTGAAGGATATCAAGGGAATGCAAATAGAAAAGGAGGAAGCCAATGTATCTTTACTTGTAGATAAGATTTTATACATAAATCACCCTAAAGATTCTTAAGGAATCTTCTAGAGGTGATAAACTCTTTTAGCAAATTAGTAGGATATAAAATTCACACAGAAAAATCAGTAGCTCTATCAGAAGGCTCAATCAATAGCTTTATCTCATCTTATTATTTTCATTCATTTTAGGTTTGTTTTCATTTGTCTCTATTATCTTCTAAATGAGTTACATAAGCCGAGATGCCCCTTAAAATGTTTGTTTTTGCTACATAGAGATCCAAATATAGTTTTGCTTCACAGAATATAATGACTGTTCATTTAGACATTTGAAAAACTTTACAATTTATTACAAACAATATTAAATAGGTTATTCCTTCTACTGGAAACTGTTGGTATACAATATTTTTCCTTCCTAAGTAGTTGTATATTTTCTTACATCATGCTTTTTCAGGCCTTTGGTATTATGTGTTATAAGATGCATAGTAATTTAAGACAAATTCACATATTCAGATTTATCCTATTTTAGCCTGAAATTCATGTTTGTTTCTGCTATCATATTTTAATGTAATGTTGCAATATACAATATATGATAAAAACCTCTGTTTATTCAAGCAAACTCTGAAGAGCAAATGATGAAATCAGTGATTTGACCATTTGGTTGCCAACATTTTCCCTTAATATTTTGTCACTACTATGTTTCTGCTGTATTTTACTTTTTATTGAATCCCTGTTGTTAGTTCTCTGACACATTTACAAAATTGATATTTCTTGGCCCGCTTTTGCAGTTATAGCATTGCAAAACCAATTCAGTTTCTTTGTTTTGTTGAAATTGAAAAATGATAGATCATCAATTTTGATAGTTCTAGTCAATGACTTGCTGGCACAACCAAAGAAATATAGGAATACACATTTTCTAATAAATTTATTAAGTTATTTATTAAGTATAGTAATAAATTAAGTAATGTATTCTTCAGCTTTGGGTACCCTTGAATAGGTCAATATCTCAGGTGCTATTCCTCCACTAACTAGTCTTATTAGAGATGGACACACAAACCAAAATGTATATATTAGTCAGGGTTTTATAAACAGAACTGATAGAACGAATATATAAAGGAGACTTATTAGACTGGCTCATAGGCTATGGTCCAGCTAATCCAACAATGTCTGTCTATGAAAGGATGGTCCAAGAATACAGTAGTTGTTCAGTTTATGAGGCTGAATGTCTCAGCTGATCTTCAGTATAGGCAGTAATCCCAAAGAAGTATGCTTTAATGACCCTGAAGGGCTAGACTTGCTATCAGCACACAGGCTTCCTTCTTCCATTTCTGTTAAGGTAATTTAAAAAACTGTTTGTTTCCCAGTTTCTTTATTACCTGGCTACCACACAAATTATTGAGAGTCTATTATATTATTTTAACAAGTTTCGCAGCACAAGAACTGAGCAGTTATTACTCTATTCTTAACCATCTATGCTAGTTTGGCTTCCTCCAAATGTGTATCCCAGCAATATCTGTGTTTTGTAGCTTTCTCTATTCCAGCTCCTTCCTCTAGATGTCTCCTTGACCTCTGTCATGGATGAATCCCTTGGCTGAATCTTCTAACTCCTCTTCCTTTGGCTGTAAGGAAGCCCAGTTTTATTCTCTCTCCTGCTCAGTGATTGGCTAGCTATAAGCTTATTTATTGGGGGAGCAATGTTTAATCAAAATTGAGACAAGATAGTCTCAGAACAAGGATTGCAACCAGAATATGGGGGCAGGTATAGAAATCAGCATTTTAATTATACAATAACCTTATGCCTACATATTTACTTTCTATAGAGTGGTTCAAATTAAAGGTGGTCTTCCTACCTCAAAAAATCTGGATTAAAAGTTTATTTTCCTACATCAAAGATATGGATTAGAAATGGATCTTCCCACTTCAAATGATTTAATTAAAAAAAAAAAAAAAACCTCATTACTAAGAGGCTTTGCTGAAGTCACTTTGTAGACTCCAGGGAGTTTCCAGTGCATATTTCTACAGTGTTCCCAATTCCAGTCCTCTTTTCCAGTGCTTGAACTTGCTATCATCTGTAGCCAGGAAAGGCTCCCAGAAGTGGGACTCAGTAATCAGCCCATCCACAAAACCTACCTAAAATCTGTCCTGCCTGCAAGATGTGCTCGATAATGGTGGTAGGAGTAGCCATCAATGACTGTTCCCACTTGAGACAAGCACCATGAGAGAGAGCCTGCCTGGGTGTGCAGGAACCATAGCCAGGGCAGCCCAGAGACCCAGGATCAAACCAAACATGACTGGGAAAAAGTAAGTGAAATTCTGCTATACTCATAGTTTGGTGCCTAACCCAGTTATCACCAGAGAGGCATTATCTGGCAACTGCTGGGAACAGATGCAGAGACCCATAGCCAAACAGTAGGCAGAGGCAAGGCTGGCATACAGAAGAGAAAAAGGAAGAACTGTGGGACCCAGAGCAGTCTAAGATACTGTGAGAACACAGCCCACAGAATCAACTAAGTAGAGCTCAAAGGGGCTCACAGACTGAAGTAACAAATAGGGACCTCATATGGATCTAAACTATGTCCTCTGCATATATAGTATGGTTGTTTAGCTTGGTGTTCTTGTGGGACTCCCAATAATGAGGGTGGGGTTATCTGAATGTCTTTTGCCTGTGCTTTGGACCCCTCTCCTCCTACTTGCCTTGATATGAGGGGTGGTGCTCTGCATTGGAGGAGAGGAGAGATGGGAGTGGGAGAAGTGGAGGGAGCCTAAACTGAGGTTGGGGTGTTATGCATGAGAGAAGAATAAAGAAGAAGAAGAAGAAGAAGAAGAAGAAGAAGAAGAAGAAGAAGAAGAAGAAGAAGAAGAAGAAGAAAAAGAAAATGAAAGAGAAAAAGAGGAGGAAGTTCCTTATAGATGTGTCCAGTCATCTGGGTTTTAGTTAACCCAGATATAGTCAAGTTGATAATGAAGAACAGTCATTACAGTGTATTCATCAATTTATATGAAGACATAGAACTTCCCTATGTCATTTCCATATCCTATAAGTCGATTTACATAGGATTACATGGTATAAAAACATAATAGTCACTAGAGGTATGTTACAGGCAAGATAAATCAGATATTGACTGATAAAAGCCATTCTGACCAAAATAAATGAAGGAATGAAATAAACAGAGCATGCCTATGTACACACTTTTGCCGAGTTTCACAAGGCTAGAGGAATCAATATACAGATGGGCTAATATAAAAATGACTTAGCTGACAATACTATTAGTTTTACCTTTAAGTATGAATGCTTTGGCATGACTACTATGTATTGCTCTTCAGTTCTTCAAACGTAGAAATACAATTAAGAAACAAATATTTTATTAGTATTTTTAATGAGTTGAGATTTGCATACAATGCAAATCACCCCTTTCCTGCCCAACTAACTTCCCCCCCCATCCCTTCTCCTACTTACTTACTCCCCCCCCCCCAAAGCCTTATTTATTTTTGATTCTGAGTGATATTCAAGCATCCTCACTTGGGCCCATCTTATAACTTAGCTTTGTTGGGTCTGTGGATTGTAGCATGATTATCTCATATTTTATGGCAAATATCCACTGAAAAGTGAGTACATACTATGGATGTCTTTTGGGTTTGGGTTATTTCACTCAGGATGATCTTTCCTAGTTCCATCCATTTGTCTGCAAATTTTAAGATGTCCTTATTGTTAATAGCTAAGTAGTATTTCATTATGTAAAAAATACCACGTTTCCTCTATCCATTCTTCGGTTGAGAGACATCTAGGTTGTTTCCAGTTTCTGCCTATTATTAATAAAGCTGCTGTGAACATAGTTGAGCAAATGTCCTTGTTGTGTAGTGGAGCATCTTTTGGGTATACGCTCAGGAATGGTATAGCTGGGACTTGAGGTAGAACTATTCCCAATTTTCTAAGAAAATACAGATTGATTTCCAAAGTAATTGTACAAGTTTTTATTCCCACCAGCAATAGAAAGTGTTCTCCTTTCTTCACAACCTCATCAGCATGTGCTGTCACTTGAGTTTCTGTCATAGCAATCCTGATGGGTGTAAGACGGCATCTCAGAGTTGTTTTGATTTGCGTTTCCCTGATGACTAAGGACGTTGAACATTTGTTTAAGTGTTCTCATCCATTCAAGATTTCTCCATTGAGAATCTCTATTTAGCTCTGTACTCCATTTTTAAATTGGATTATTTGGTTTGTTAATATCTCTTTATATATGTTGGATATCAGCCCTCTGTCAGTGTGGAGTTGATGACTATCTTTTCCCATTCTGTAGGTTACTGTTCTGTGTTGTTGATAGTGTCCTTTCCCTTACAGAAACATTTTTTTAAATTTTGTAGACTACAGGATTTTGAAATAAGACCTAATATTTCTTTGGATTTCCTCAGTGCCAGTTGTGATGTCCCCCTTTTCATTTCTAATTTTGTTAGTTTGGATATTGTCTCTTTGCCTTTTTGTTAGTTTGACTAGTGGTCTACATTGTTGATTTTCTCAAAGAACCAGCTCTTGGTTTTGTTGATTCTTTGTATTCCTCTGTGATTTTATTTGATGACTTCAGCTCTGAGTTTGATTATTTCCTGACATCTCCTTTCAGCCATGTTTCCTTTTGAAATCTCAAAGTCCACCCCCAGTAACCAGTCTTTGTTGGTGTTCACTTTATAGAAAGAAATGTCCCAGAGAACTTCTCATGGTATTCTGGCTGATCCTGGATGCTTCCACTAACTTGTGCTGATTTGGAGGAACCTTGCTGTTTCATGCCACCAGTACTGATTCATGTTGTTGTTTGGTGTTTGCTTTTGGCCTGGGCTGCTGGTATCCTGACAATGAAGAGTGAAATTGCCCCAAGGAACTACTTCTAAACAGGTCTGCAAACCTTTTTTCCTATTAACCCCTTTGCTCCTCTACCTCTGGTCAGTGGGTTAAAAGGGATGTAGAAGAATTTAAGAACCCTAAATAAAGTATATTGTGAAAAATCTATGCTTAAAATAAAGGCTATCTAGTAGGGATAAAACTTCCATGAGAGGACCACCTTGATTTCTCTGTGTTCTGTGATGCAGATGTGTGGTGTCTTCACTAATACAGTCTTATCATCAAGTTCTGGAGGGAAACTAAGAGCATCAATGAAAGCCTGTAGTGTGATTAGGGTGGGGATTCTGTGGGACCTGAATGGTAGTACAAAATGTACAGCTACTCTATCAATCTGTATGTAAGCTCTCAAGGAGGTCTGTTCCTGGGAACAACATACTAATTGATTGTCCAGTGCCAAATAATCAACGTTTAAAGTAAACACCTCTCTCTCTCTCTCTCTCTCTCTCTCTCTCTCTCTCTCTCTCTTATATAAAGATATAAAAGGGATCTCAGGGAGTTTTGTGGAGGAATGAGATAAAGGATTGAAGGAGCTGGCGGGGTCAAGGACACCACAAGAAGGTCTACAGAGTAAAATAACCTGGTCCCATGGGGACTCACAGAGACTGAACTACCAACCAAAGAACTTTCATGGGATGGACCTAGACACTCTACACATAGGTAGCAGATATGCAGCATGGTGCTTATGTGAGTACCCTAAGAATGAGATTAGAGGCTGTCTCTGACTCTGTTCCCTGCCTTTGGACCTATTCCCCTAGTTGGGCTGTCTTGTCTGGTCTCAGAGGGAGAGGGTGCCCTTGGATCTGCTGAGAGTTAATGCATCAGGGTGGGTTGGTACCCATGGAGGACTTCCTCTTCTCTGAGAAGAAAGAAAGGTGGGAATGGAAGCAGTAGGGTGTGTGGTTGGGACTGGGAAGAGAAGAGTGAGGGGCCTGTGACTAGGCTATAAAGTGATTAAATAAATAAATGAAAGGGAAAAAGGAGTTATTTATTACACTATTTATCAAGGATTGAATAAGGTTTCTTTTGTTGATATCTAATTTCTATCAGATACACTGATATTAAAAAAAACAAACTTGTTTGTTGTTTGCAAAATCACACAGATTCAAAGCACAGAGAGAGTTATAATATTTGTTTAGAGTTGGTTGACATAGTGTTATTACAATGGGATTTAACTATTTCAATATATTTGGTTCAGAAAATCCCAGTCTATAGAATAGTTATGTAATTTCTTCACAACTTTTTCTTTGGCTAATATAAAATATGCTAAGAGCTGTAATCCTGGGTTAAACAAAAATATGGCAAATGCATAAAAATATTATACCAAACAATATGTAATAATGACTATTTACCAAGGGCAGATTTGCTTATTTTTTCCCATATAGGCTATAGTAGAATTTGCTGGCCTGACTTTGGGCATCAGAGAAAATGGAAATCTCTGTGATGGCTTGTTAAGTGGCTGGTATTTCACTTTGCTTATAGTCTCTGCTTCTAAACAGCTGTAATTTCCTCTGAATCAAGAGTATAACTATTTAAATTTGAAAACGTAAGGTATTTCTGTTCAATTTCCTTATCTTGGACTCACAAAGCTACCTGCCACTTACTAGATTTCTGATGCTGGATAAATTACTTGACACTTTTGGCTTTAGTTTCATCACCAGTAAAATAAGGAAAATGATGTTAACTCAGAGTATAAACTATGAACTAATGAAAATTTAAGTACATTCACAGTATCCCTTTTTCTCTCCTTCTTTTATTTCCTTCCCTCTTTTATATCCTTCTTCCCTCTCTCCTCATTGTCTTTCATTCCATCCCTTTTTTATTTCTTGACTTATCTTTATCCCCTTCTCCTTCCCCCTCCTTCCTTCCTTCTTCCTTTTCCACTCCTTTATTAATTTCCTCTGTTCTTTGCTTTTTTCTATTGTATCATTCTCCTAATCCAATTATGCTTTTGTACGTAAAAGTAACTTTTATTTGCCTGATATAATCCATTTGCTACCTCCTAGTCCTAGGCCTACTTCTGGAAGCTTCTAGTCTCCATACAATCTAATCTAGGCCTATATGTTTTCAGCCTCTAAGACTTACCTCTGAATAAGTTCGCCCTTTCTCTCTCTTTCGGAATTTTTGTTGGCTGGATCAACTCAGCTGTTCTGGGTCAAACTTCTGTCCTAGATGACTGATTCAATCTGGTGTCTCGCTTGGCCACTGATTGAATTTCTCTGCCTGGCCTCATATTAACTTTGGCAATATCTTCTAATCTTCTGGCTTCCTCTCATTCTCTGTATTGCTCTGTTTTCATCTGTGTCTATCTTGTTCTCTTTTCAAGCTGTCTCTGTAAATTCTCCTGGTGAAACTGCTTCTGAATTCTGTGAACTGAACTGCCACAAACTCACCTGCCCTGCACCACCTCTCAATTCACTGACTCAACCAAAGTACCTGAACAAAACTGATGAACTCAGAGGTTTGCAAGCCTCTGTCTCCTGAGTGCTGGGATTAATGTCCTGTACCTCCATGCCTGGACCTAAGCTTCTCTGTACCTTAAACTTGCTATATACCAGGCTGACCTTGAACTTAGAGATCTGCTTGCCTCTAGTCTTCTGGGATTAAAGGCATGTCTGTATTACGTGGATCACACAGAACTAGAAGGTCTTTTGATGTGATCTCTTGTCAATCAGCCAAGTTCTGAAATAAAAGTCCTCTGCATTTGTAAATATAGTCATAGTGCACCTATTTTGTCTTTGAACAATTTCTTCTATTATGCTAACTAAAAATTCAATTCCAAATTAAATCAGCCCATTATTTGTTCTGAGACATTTTGATGTATACTGTGGTTCAGAGATTCAATTAAGACAGTGTTCATTTAGGAAAAAAAAGCCCAAAGTCTAAATAAAACATTAATTGTGACATATTCTATTTGTAGCAGGAAATGCTATAATCCTCCTAAGCATTATGATCAGCCTAGGTGTATGTGAAAGTCATCTGCAGAGGAAGCAGTTCAGCATTCCTGGGTAGAACAAAAAGGGGTGAAGCAGAGTCTAACAAAATCTGCCACATTTATGAACCTGCAAGAGTTTGTGTGGCTCTAACACACAGCTTATAGGCCCATGCAGGGAAGAGCAAGCTGGCAGAAGTGGAAGAGGCTACATGCTGGAGATCATTGCACACCATTACTTTCTAACAAATCAGCCATAGGATTTTAAAAGACCGCACAACACACCTTATAGCTGTGTTTTCCTTTGTCATGTTTTCCTTCCAGAGGAGAATCTCTGACTGCAATTCTCAAACATTACTGCATGTTAGAGACACTTACAGAAATACTGAGGTCCTATCCACTCCTAGATATTCAGACTAAACTGATGGTGGGGTCTGGGGGAGGCAGTGACACCTTCAGTGACAGCTGTAGCACCCCAGGCAGTTCTACTTTTCTGGTGAACAGTTTGCTCTTTTAGGAGTTTCCTCATTTGTTCTTTCCTTTCTATCTGCCTGAAACCACATGTTACTTGGGAGATCTTATAGCAAGTCATATCATATAACAAAATTCAGGCCCTGAGCGATGTAAATTAGATTATGGAGTTATGTCTAACAGGGGAAAGTGCAGACTCTGATTGCAAAAGTTGAAAGTGAGATAGTAAGTAAAATAATTTCTAATATTACTTTCTGAAGAAACAAAGTTTTACTCATGATTAAGCCCTAACAGATATTTCTCACTGGGGAGTGTTTTAGAGAGTGGATTTTGAGGAGCACTTCTGCATACATATAAATCCTTTTATGTTTTCTCCCCCTAGCTATGATTTTAGTAGAGTTCCCTGTTAAAGGGTTTGAAACACTTTCTGAAAGTTTTTATATTGATATACAGCACTGCTAGTAATGAAGTAACACCCATTACAACCACAGTGGTGGTGAGACATGCTAGCTGTGTATCAAGGCAGCAGAATACAAAGTATCTTCCTCCTCACATCACCTAGCATATGTTCTGACTTGATCAGTGTTCGATTCTAACTATCAAAAAATGACAAAAATATCAGTTAAAAACTAAGTGTTCATGGTGTCGTATCTTTTAATTGTTGTTGTTTTAGTTGTTATCTTTTAATTGTTTAATTGTGTGTGATTATGCGACTAAATATATGAATTAACCTACTGGGCTCATTTAGTATACATATATACATATTTTAGGGTTTGATATTTCAGATCGTTTAATCATTCAGAGTATTTATATCTGGGGAGACTAGTTCTCTCTCATCCAGCAGTTTTTAAGAAGCTGTAGCTCTTGTTTTAGAGATGGGGTTCTGTATAAGTCCCACAATCCACATTACTTTGTCAGTAGGTGTTATTATTCAGATCCTGTTTAAGCAGCTTTCATGGGAGTAGCTACTCTGACATATATGGAGGACATGGTCTTGCAACAAACTTCCTAGTCTTCTGGATCACTTCTAGTTTCACACCACACAGTATGGCTGAAGGGTCCCTGGGTTGAGGGCTTTGGGATTTTGAGAGAATCAGAGGGAGAAAGGGGAATGAGGAAGTCAAGAGAACATTTTGCCTTCTCTTTTGCCATGTTTCCTGAGCCTCGGGTCTCAGGGTTGGGTTGTAGATGTATGGAAGGGAGCTGCACTTCCACAGTCAGTTGTTGTCTGCATTTTGACTAACTGTGGCTTTTTCATCTACATTGAAAGGGCAGCTTCTTTGAAGAGAAGTGAGAAGTACATTTATCTCTGGGTACAAGGATAGATATTTAAAATGTGTTTCATTTGCCCTAAAGGTTGTATTGTATTGTGTTTTCATTTTTATTTAATTGTAGGACTTTTCACTATTTTCTTCTTTGACCTATTCATTATTTAATAAAGAACTGTTTAATTTCCACAAGGTTGTGTACTTGCTAGAGATTTGTTTATTGTTGATTCTGAGTTGTATTGCATAATGGTCAGACAGTATACATGAAGTTATTTTAGTTTTTCTCTATTTGTTAATGACTGTTTGTGTTCTATTGTGTTCTAGTTTAGACCATGGGCTGATAGGTAGGATGCACATCTTTTTTGGAGTTTGGATAGAATATTCTGTAGTAGTTATCTGTTAATTCCATTTGATGCATGATAGCTATCCTTTAATTATGATGTTTCTTTTTTTTTTTATTAATTTATTCTTGTTACATCTCAATGTTTATCCCATCCCTTGTATCCTCCCATTCCTCCCCCCCACCCATTTTCCCATTATTCCCCTCCCCTATGACTGTTCCTGAGGGGGATTACGTCCCCCTATATATTCTCATAGGGTATCAAGTCTCTTCTTGGCTACTTGCTGTCCTTCCTCTGAGTGCCACCAGGTCTCCCCCTCCAGGGGACATGGTCAAATGTGAGGCACCAGAGTACGTGAGAAAGTCATATCACACTCTCCACTCAACTGTGGAGAATATTCTGACCATTGGCTAGATCTGGGAAGGGGTTTAAAGTTTACCTCCTGTATTGTCCTTGGCTGGTGCCTTAGTTTGAGCGGGACCCCTGGGCCCAAATCTGCCTATCATATTGTTCTACTTGTAGATTTCTAGGACCCTCTGGATCCTTTTATTTTGCTGTTCTCCCATGCGTCTCTCATTTAGAGTCCCAATAGGATGCCTTCCCCTCTGTCCCAGTTTCCTGGTAAGTGAAGGCTTTCGTGGGACATGCCCCTTGGGCTAGTATGCAGATATAAGTGAGTATATACCATTTGATTCTTTCTGCTTCTGGGTTAACTCACTCATTATGATCATTTCTAGCTCAATCCATTTATCCACAAATTTCGGGAATTCCTTGTTTTTAATAGCTGAGTAGTATTCCATAGTGTATATGTACCACAGTTTCTTTATCCACTCTTCTACTGAGGGACACTTAGGCTGTTTCCATGTTCTGGCTATTATGAATAAGGCTGCTATGAACATGGTTGAGCAAATGTTCTTGTTGTGTGCTGGAGCATCTTCTGGGTATATTCCAAGGAGTGGAATAGCTGGGTCTTGAGGAAGCCCTATTCCCATTTTTCTGAGATAGCACCAGATAGATTTCCAAAGTGGCTGTACTAGTTTGCATTCCCACCAGCAATGAAGGAGTGTTCCTCTCTCCCCACATCCTCGCCAGCATGTGGTGTCGCTTGAATTTTTGATCTTAGCCATTCTGATGGGTGTAAGATGGAATCTCAGAGTTGTTTTGATTTGCATTTCCCTGATGACTAAGGAGGTTGAGCATTTCTGTAAGTGTTTCTCAGCCATTTGATACTCCTCTGTTGAGATTTCTCTGTTTAGTTCCAAGCCCCATTTCTCAATTGGATTATTCGGTTTGGTGGTGTTTAATTTCTTGAGTTCTTTATATATTTTGGATATTAGACCTCTGTCAGATGTAGGGTTGGTGAAGATTTTTTCCCAGTCTGTAGGCTGTCGCTTTGTTCTCTTGACAGTGTCTCCTGCCTTACAGAAGCTTCTCAGCCTCATGAGGTCCCATTTATTAATGGTTGACATTAAGGCCTGGGCCGTTGGTGTTCTGTTCAGGAAGTTGTCTCCTGTGCCAATATGTTCCAGGCTCTTTCCCACTTTTTCTTCTAAGTGGCTTAGTGTCTCTGGTTTTATGTTGAGGTCTTTAATCCACTTGGATTTGAGTTTTGTGCAAGGTGACAAATATGGGTCCAGTTTCATTTTTTTACACATAGACCTCCAGTTAGACCAGCACCATTTGTTGAAGACGCTATCCTTTTTCCATTGAATGGATTTGGCTTCTTTGTCAAAAATCAAGTGACCATATGTGTGTGGATTCATATCTGGGTCTTCGATTTGATTCCACTGATCAACCAGCCTGTTGCTGTGCCAGTACCATGCTGTTTTAAGTACTATTGCTTTATAGTACAGTTTGAGATCAGCCAAGATGGCGGCGAGCAGTGTGGATCGCGTTTGGAGGCTCCAGTGATGTTTCTTTATTTGTTTTTAGTTCAGATGACCTGAGTAATGGAGAAAGCAGAGTATTAAAGTCACCTGCTACTATTTGTGTTAATCTATGTCTTTAATTTTGGTAGAATGTATTTTTATAATATTCAATTTTTCAAGGTTTGGTTTGTATGTTTTTAGGATATTAGTGTATCCTTGGTTAACTATTCTCTTGATTTTAATGAAATATTCTTTTTGATTTTCCTAAATATTTTTAGTTTGAAGACTATTTTGTCAGGTGTTAAGATGCTAATGCCTATTTGCTTCCTGTTCACATATCCTTGGAATATTTGTTCTATGTTTTCACTTTAAGGCAGTGCATAACTCTGAAACTAAGTTGATTATTGTAGGCAACAGAAAAATTAATTAAAAATTTGTTAAGTATTTTTTACATATACATTTATATTATTACACATACATACAATAAACTACCTACAGCAAGAAGAGCCATGAAACAATCAGGAATTACATAAATATTACATTCATAGTGTTTTGGCTATTTGTATTTGGTAGCTTTGAAGAAAACATCTTTCCTATCTTGGTGAGTCTAAAAATCTGAATATAAATCAATATCTATCATATCTCATCATTACCAACGTAAAACATCTATCTAGACCTAAAAACATCTTATCCCTCAAAAAACTAAGCTTAATTGTAAAACTAAACTATCTGATCTTCAACCCCATCAGAGACTTGAGAAGGAATAAAATTAATTACCTGTGAATACAGGGAATGCAGGTTAGCAGCTTCTCAAATGAGAAAATGACAGAGCAGTTTGTTGCCTGAGCAGTCATCCAAAATTCTCTATAACTTTGGAGCATCATCTTCAGCTTTCTGGCCCAATACATCTGACAGACATATTTGTGTGGCAGGAACTATTGAGGACCTGCTTACCCTGTCTTGGCAGAGTTTGGCCCTCGACTTTGCCAGCATCTAAGCCTTTCCATATTTAGGCAAAAATATGTCTGAGTAGAAATAGGACATTTTGCCCAGTGGCTAGTTTACCACATTTGAAGCCATCTCCATAAGGAGGTTCTTGATGCTCATCATCTTTTTTGAGCCAGGCTGGGTGTTGCCAGGAGTTAATGTGTCTCATTGTTGATGAATCTTTAAAATAATAAAAAACATCTTTAAATGTCATATTCTGTATGTCTCTGAGGTTTTTGAAGACCTTCTCAACTGTTTTACCTTATGTTTCTATAGAATCATATCTATCTGTTCCACCTAGGATGTATATTCTTGTGGTAAAAATAGACTAGTAACTGACATGACCATGAGTTGATCAACTAATGATTAACTTGTATAACTTTCTTGTCCTAAGGAGCCTGCAATAGCACTTTCAAAGTATTGAGTAAACCTTGTATTATAATTGAGTTGTATGGTTACAATACTGCATATTAGAGTAGAAATATAGATAACATGTGAATAATCTTAAATTTGAGTTCTATACCAATGTATCTAAAGTTAAACTTACTTTACATCCATATACAAAATTCTATACCAGTGAATTAAAAATAACCTTGTGAGTAACAATTAAGGCATTAATTCACTAATCTACCTTTTGTGCTACCATCCCAATATATTTCTATATTCCCTCTTCTATCTTTTCAACCCCTATCTCCAAACCTAAGAACGAAAGAGAAAAGAAAGTAGAGACATCCCTGAGTCCAACCTTGTTTTCTCTCTAAATAAAACCAATGATAACTTATAACCAACTCCCAATGAAAATAAACATCTATCACCTAAGAAAGCAACCAAAAACCTACCCAACCCCCCATAAGGGAAATGGGGTATTGTTCTCTTAAGATTTCCTCTTGCTGGTTTGGGATGTATAATACCTTTGTAGGGGCCCAAATAAAATTAGTGAAAATGGTCAAACAATCTAGGAATAGCATTTGTGGTCCAGTTTCTAAATGGAAATTCTAGGCTTAATTAGAGTCCTGTGTAGGATAGTCTAAAATCCTGGACCAATTGGGATTGGAAGCTTTCTGTGAACCTGTCCTGTTCTGTTGTGATGAGGCACAGCAACTGAAGCACTTGGTGCTGGAACATGAAGGATGCATGATGTCAGTGTTTAGCATGCTTAGAGGAATGAATCCTGTCAGGTCTGGTCCAATGTCAGTGTTTGATTCTTTTGTTCTGAAAACAAATAATTTCTCACAAACATTATGCAGCCCTAAAATTATAAATGTATAATGTATGCATGATGCACAGAATGATTCAGGCTCATTCTCTGATCTTTGTATATGAAAAAAAAAGATATCTGTAAATCTTCATTCATGCCATACAAAGATTGACATCTAATAATAATTCACAGGGATTCTGTAGCCAACAAGAAGCATTGTCTATGCATAGACATTCATGCCTCAGCGAGTCTCAGATGTATTCTCATGTAGTGGGATTAGCAATATAAGTTACCTGCTTGTTCTACAGTTTGAATTCTTCACATCCTGATTTTATATCCCTTCTCCATTCCGTCCTGATCCCTCCTCCCTCCTCTCTCCTCCCCTTTCCCTCCCTTCCCTAGTCCTCAGAAAGGGGAGCCTTCCTCCCCTAACATTTGACCTCTACCTATGAATTCTCATCTGTACTACCTGTATCTTCTTGCTCTGTGGCCTGGCAAGGCCACCCTGCAAGGAAGAAGTAATCAAAGTGGGGGGGGGGGAACCAGAGTCCATATCAGATGTAGTCTCTACTCTCTATATGTGGGACCCACAGGAGGCTGGGCTGCTTATCTACTACATCTGAGCAGAGGGTCTAGGTCAATATCATATATGGTCCTTGGTTGGTGCATCAGTCTATTGTAGTGTAGTTATCCTGTATTAGGTGGCTAATACATGTGTGTATTCTGGGTCTGGATTACCTCATTCAGGATGATCTTTTCTAGTTCCATCCATTTGCCTGAAAATTTCAAGATATCCTTGTTTTTAATAGCTGAGTAGTATTCCACTGTGTAAATGTACCATAGTTTCTATATCTATTGTTCACTTGAGGGACCTATAGGTTGTTTCTAGATTCTGACTATTACGAATAAAGCTACTATTAACATAGTTGAGCAAATGTTCTTGTTGTATGGTGGAGTATCTTTTGGGTATATTCCCAAGAGTGGTATGGCTGGGCCTTGAGGTAGAATTATTTCCAATTTTCCTGAAAAAGCACCAGATTGATTTCCAAACTTGTTGTATAAGTTTGCACTTTCACCAGCAATGCAGGAGTGTTCTCCTTTCTCCACATCCTAATCAGTAGGTGCTGTCACTTGAGTTTTTTATCTTAGCCATTTCAATAGGTGTAAGATGGAGTCTCATAGTCCTTTTGAGTTGCATTTCCCTGATAACTAGGGATGTTGAACATTTCTTTAAGTGTTTCTTAGCCATTCGATGTTCCTTTGTTGAGAATTCTGTGTTTAGTTCTGTATCCCAGTTTTTAATTGGATTATTTAGTTTGGTGGTATTTAATTTCCTTAGAGCTTTAAATATTTTGAATATTAACCTTTTGTTGGAAGTAGGGTTGGTGAAGATCTTTTTCTAGTCTGTAGGCTGTCATTTTGTTCTGTTGACAGTGTCTTTTGCCTTATAGAAGCTTTTCCATTTCATAAGGTCCCATTTATTAATGATTGATCTTAGACCCTGAGCTGTTGATGTTCTATTCAAGAACTTGTCTCTTGTGCCAATGAGCTCAAGGCTCTTCCTCACATTTTTCTCTAACAGATTTAGTGTCTCTGGCTTTATGTTGAGGTCTTTAATTCATTTGGACTTCAGTTTTGTGCAGGGTGAGATATATGGATCTATTTGCATATTTATACATATAGCCATCTAGATAGACTAGCACCATTTGTTGAAGATGCTATCTTGTTTCCACCATATGGATTTGGCTTCTTTGTCAAAAATCAAGTGCCCATAGGTGTGTGGGTTTATTTTTGGGTCTTTGATTAGATTCCATTGATCAATTAGCCTATTTCTACGTTAGTACATGCTATTACTGTTGCTCTATAGTACAGCTTGAGATCCAAGATGGAGATTCCTCCAGAAGATCTTTTGTACAGGATTGCTTTAGCTATTCTGGGTTTTTTGTTTTCTTGTATGAAGTTAAGAATTGATCTTTCAAGGTTGGTAAAGACCTGTGTGGGTATTTTGATGGGAATTGCATTGAATCTGCAGATTGCTTTTGGTAAGACGGCCATTTTTACTATGTTGATTCTCCCAATCCACAAGCATGGGAGATCTTTGCATCTTCTGAAATCTTCAAATTCTTTCCTCAGAGATTTGAAGGTTTTTTTTTTTTTAATACAAATCTTTCACTTTCTTGGTTAGAGTTACACCAAGATCCTTAATATTATTTGTGGCTAATGTGAAGGGTGTAGTTTTCCTAATTTCTTTCTCAGACTGTTTGTCATTTATATATAGGATAGTTATTGATTTTTTTAGTTGATTTTGTATCCAGCCACTTTGCTGAAGGTGTTTGTCAGCTGTAGGAGTTCCTTGATAAAAAAAAGTGACCATATGTGTGTGGATTCATTTCTGGATCTTCAAATCAACTCCATTGGTCAGTCAGCCTATTTCTGTGCCAGTACCATGCTGTTTTAATTACTGTTGCTCTATCTTACAGCTTGATATCGGGTATGCAAATTACTTGGGAAGATCTTTTATTGTATAGGATTGTTTTTGCTATTCTGGGTTTTTTGTTTTTCCATATGAAGTTCCGAATTGATCTTTCATTGTCCTTAAAAATATTTTGTAGGTATATTGATAGGGATTGCATTGAATCTGAAAATATGGCCATTTTCTTCAATCTCTTTCTTCAGAGATTTAAAGTTTTTTTTCAAACAAGTCCTTCACTTGCTTCGTTAGAGTTATTCCTAGATATTTTATATTGCTTGTGGCTATCATGAAAGGTATAATTTTCCTAATTTCTTCTTCTGCATGTTTGTCTTTTGTATATAGGAAGGCTACTGACTTTTTAGAATTAATTTTGTATCCAGCCAATTTGCTGAAGGTGTTTATCAGCTGTAGGAGTTCTCTGGTGGAATTTTGGGGGTCACTTATGTACACCATCATATCATCTGCAAATAGGGATAATTTGACTTCTTCCTTTCCCATTTGGATCCCCTTGATCTCCTTTTGATGTCTTATTGCTCTGGCTAGAACTTCCAGTACTATATTGAAGAGATATGGAGAAAGTGGGTAGCCCTGTCTCGCCCTGTCAAGAAAATTGTCCATTTCCCTTAGATTTTCAAATTTTGTGGCATATATGCCTTTGAAGTAGGATCTTATGATTCTTTGTGTTTCTTCAGTGTCTGTTGTTATGTCTCCCTTTTTGTTTATGATTTTGTTGATTTGGATAGTGTCTCTCTGCCTTTTAGTTGGTTTGGCTAATGGCTTGTCTATCTTGTTGATTTTCTCAAAGAACCAGCTCCTGTTTTTGTTCATTCTTTGAATTGTTCTCTTTGTTTCTAATTTATTGACTTCAGCTCTGACTTTGATTATTTACAGGCATTTACTTCTCTTGGGTGTTTCTGTTTCTTTTTTTTCCTAGGGCTTCCAGATGTGTTGTTAAGTTGCTTATGCGGGATGTTTCCAATTTCTTTATAAAGGCACGTAGTGCTTTGACTTTTCATCTTAACACAACTTTCAATGTGTCTCACAAATTTGGGTATGTTGTTCTTTCATTTTCATTGAATTTCAGGAAGTCCTTAATTTCTTTATTTCTTCCCTGACCCAGGTGTCATTAAGTAGAGACTTGTTTAGTTTCCATGTGTGTGTAGGCTTTTTGTTATTTTTCTTGTTGTTGAAGTCCAGCCTTAGACCATGGTGATCTGATAGGATACAAGGCATTTTTTCAATCTTCTTGTGTCTGTTGAGGCTTGCTTTGTGACCTACAATGTGATCAATTTTAAAGAACATTCCATGGGGTGCTGAGAAGCAGGTATAATCCTTTGCATTTGGGTGAAAAGTTCTGTAGATAGATGTTAGATCCATTTGATTCATGATGTTGGTTAATGAAGTTATTTCCCAGCTTAGTTTCTGATTCAAAAACCTATCCTTCTGTGAAAGTGGAGTGTTGAAGTCTCCCACTATTAATGTGTGAGGGTTAATGAGTGGTTTAAGCTTTTTTAATAGTTCTTTTACAAATGTGGGTACCCTTGTATTTAGAGCATAGATGTTCAGAATTGTGATGTCCTCTTGGTTGCTTTTATCTTTGATGAGTATGAAGTGTCCTTCCTCATCCATTTTGTTTAATTTTGGTTGAAAGTTTATTTCATTAGCTATTAAAATGGCTACACCAGCTTGTTTCTTGTGACCATTTGCTTTGTATATTTCTTCCAGCCATTTACTTTGAGATAGTGTCTGTCCTTGTGAACGAGATGTGTTTCTTGAATGCAGAAGAATGTTGGATCTTGTTTATGTATCCATTCAGTTAGTCTGTGTCTTTTTACTGCAGAGTTATGACTATTGATGTTGAGAGATATTAATGACAAGTGATTGTTAAGTCTCTTAATTGTTGATGTTGGTTACAGTAGAGAGTTTGTGTTGTGTTTTTGTGATGGTGTCATTATCTATTTCCTGCGTAGTTTTGGTTGTGGCTTGTCCCTTTGGGGTGGAGTTTTCCTTCTAGTAATTTCTGTAAAGCTGTATTTGTGGATAGATACTGTTTGAATTTGTTTTTGTCATGGAATATTTTGTTTTCTCCATGAATGGTTATTGGTAGTTTCACTGGTTATAGTAGTCTGGGCTGGCTTTCATGGTCTCTGCTGAGAAGTCGGGTGTAATTCTAATTGGTTTGCCAATGTATTTTACTTTGCCTTTTTCTCTTGCTGCTTTTAATATTTTTTCTTTGTTCTGTAAATTTTGTGTTTTTATTATTATGTGTTGGGGAGATTTTCTTTTCTGATCTATTCTATTTGGTGTTCTGTAGGCCTCTTGTATGTTTATATGCATCTCCTTTAAATTCTGGAAATTTTCTTCTATGATTTTGTTGTAGATATTTTCTTGGCCTTGGAGTCAGGTCTCTTCTCTTTCCTCAATGCCTATTATTCATCTTTTCATGGTGTCCTTGATTTCTTGCATATTTTGTGTCAGGAATTTTTCAGATTTAGTATTGTCTTTGATGGTTGCTTCAAGTTCTACAATTGTGTGTTCTAGTCCTGAGATTTGTTCCTCCATTTCTTGGATTCTAATTGAGAAGCTCAGTTCTGTGTTGCTTACTTTCTTCTCTAAAGTCTGTCATTCCTTTTTTTTTTCTTTCTGTGGTTTTATCATTGTTTCCATTTTCATCTTCAGATCTTGAACTGTTTTATTGATTTTCTTTATCTGGTTGTTGGTATTTTCCTGATTTTTTTCCAGTGCCTTTCTATAGGCCTCTTTCATATCTTTCACCTGTTTGGCTGCTTCTTCCTGCATTTGATTATGGATTTTATTTATTTCTTCCATCATCATCTTCATTACCAAGGATTTGAGGTATTTTTTTTGTATTTCGATTGTGTTTGAGTTCTCAGGGTTACTTTCTTTGGGATAGCTGGGATCTGGGGATGATGAGTTGTTTTGGTTTTTGTTGTTTTCATTCTTAAGCAGTCCTTTAGTCATCTTGCTATCGTTGATGTTGGGTGATAGCTTCTGGTGTGATTCACTGGTCATTGAGAGTGGGTAGTTGGTGAGTGATTATAGGTCGCATGCCCTTGCCTGCGGGGACCAGGGAATTATTCTCTGGAACAGGCAGGCGACATGGTTTCTGCTCCAGGAGACATTGTTCTGCACCTTAAACTCCTGACTGGGTTAGCAGAGGTATGCTTCTGCCTGATTCTGTTCACGCTATTGAGGGGATTCAGATTAGCTGTGTTGGGGACCTCTGTTTTAATTTTCTGTCCCAACCCTTCAGGGCAGTTCAGCCTCTCCCAAGCATGTAGGAGACCCTGCTGGGCCATGGGGACTGTGGCTTTATCTGTCCAATTGTCCAGTCCCGGATCATCCTGGTCCACAGACGGGTTCTTGCCCAGATCAGTCTAGAGAGCAGACCAGTCTAGGTTGCACACCCTTGGCAGCTCAGTCCCACAGTCCGCAACTCAGACTCCCCTCCAGACACCCAGGGCAGTCAAGCTTCTCCCTCAAGCATGGGGAGTCCTGTGGCACCCGCGCCACTGTGGTACTGAGTTGAGGGCGAGGGACTGCGGATTTGACTCATACACACACACACACACACACACACACACACACACACACACACACTAACACAGTGGGTCCTTCGTGCTAAGAGAGTAGCAGCTTCAGCAGCAGCAGCCACGGCAGCGGTTTATTATTCTCCTTCTCCAGTTTTCCAAAAAGCCTTCTTATAGGCAGCAAAACATTAATCCTCCTC
The DNA here is from genome assembly GCF_903995435.1 of Acomys russatus. Taxonomy (NCBI): domain Eukaryota; kingdom Metazoa; phylum Chordata; class Mammalia; order Rodentia; family Muridae; genus Acomys; species Acomys russatus. The sequence goes on along the minus strand of NC_067138.1, from coordinate 46,854,679 downwards.
CCAGGTGAAATCACTCAAGAGGTGATTGCACACAGGAGGACAAGTCTCGAGGAAGGGAGGGGCATGTTCTCAGAGCAGTAAACATGACTAGCTAACCAAGGTAAACACAGACATGGAAGCTGCTAGAAACAGGACATGAAACAGCAAGACAGGCAGGCAGCCCAGTCGGGCCTGGTTCCTACAGAGTCCCTGCTGGGCTGTGGGGATTGTTGTTTTATCTGTTCAATTTTCCAGTCCTGGACTGCCCTGGTCCACTGACAGGTTCTTTCCTGGATCAGTCTAGAGAACAGACCAGTCTAGATTGCACACCCTTGGTGGCTCAGTCCTAAGAAGCCGCAGCCACAACTCAGACTCCCTTCCAGAAACCCAGGGCAGTCCAGCTTCTCTCACAAGCATGGGAGTCCCTGCTAGGCTGTGGCGACTGTGGATTTATCTGCCCAATTGTCCAGGCCCTGACTGCCGTGGCCTGTGACAAGTTCTTGCCTGTATCAATCTAGATAGCAGACTAGTTTAGATTGCGCACCTTTGGTGGTTCAGTCCCACTGAGCTGTGGCTGCAATCCGGACCCTCTTCTAGACCCTAAGGGCAGTCCAGCTTCTCCCACAAGCATTGGAGTCCCTGCTGGGTGGTGAGGACTGTCCTGGATGGGTTCTATCATCCCACTTTTGTAGGATTGGTCTGCTGAGACTGGCTGCCTGGCTCCACCGGACCCGCCCAGACTGTACATGCTGTTTCTGGGTACTCTGGGCTTTGCCATGGCCTCCGAGGCTCCCCGTGGACTGGGTTGGGGTGGGTGGGTATGTCTGACGACAGATTCACTTGTTTCCCTGAGACTTTCCCAGACCAGGGGCTCTGGTGTTCCACCATCGCAAAACTGTGCCTAGGGTATAGAGGCCACTGCAGTCCACAGCTGGGTTCTATTCCAAAGTCTGGGGAGTGTGTTCAGCGCCTTGGTGGGCTGTTGTTTGGCCTGAGACCAAGCCCACCTGTGGTCTGTACTGTGCAGGACCCCACTCTCCTAGTGTTCTCCAGTTCTTGCAGTCTGTGGCTCCCAATATGGTTCCTGGTCTCCGTGCAGTAGATCAGAGACAGTGTGTGATAGGTGCTGCCATCTTGGAACTCCTCAATATTATTTCTTTGTTCTGTACATTTAGTGTCTTGATTATTATGTGGCAGGAGGTATTTCTTTTCTGCTCTGAGCTATTTGGTGTTCTGGAAACCTCTTGTATGTTTATAGGCATCTCTTTATTTAGGTTGGGTAAAATTTCTTCTATGACTTTGTTGAAAATATTCATTCCTAGAATCAGGAGTCTTCTCTTTATTTATTTATTTTTTTTACTCTTTTTAGATCTGTCTTTTCATGAGGTCCTTGATTTCTTGGATGTTTTGTATCAGGAATTAAAAATTTTTAACATTTTCTGTGACAGACGTATTAATTTCTTCAATTGTGTCTTCTGAGCTTCATATTCTCCTGAGCTTCATATTCTCTCCTTTATCTCTTATATTTCATTGGTGATATTTACTTATTTATTTATTTTTTGTAATTTCAATACAGAGTTTCTCTGTGTAGCCTTGGCTGTATGAACTCACTTTGTAGAATAGGCTGCCTTGAACACATAGCAATCTGCCTGCCTCTGCCTCCTGAGTGGTGGGATTAATGGTGTGTATCACCGTATCTGGCTCATTGGTCATGTTTGCCTCTGTAGTTGTGGTTCACTTCCTTACATTTTCTATCTCCAGGATTCCCTCATTTTGTGTTTTACTTATTGTTTCTATTTCCCTTTTCATGTCTTGAACCATTTTATTCATATCTTTCACCTGTTTGATTGTATTTTCATGTATTTCTTTAAGAGATTTATTTATTTCCTACTTAAAGGATGTTATCATCTTTATAAGAATAGATTTAAGGCCATTTTATTGTGTTGTAGTTGTGTAGAGCTGTGCAGGGCTTGTTGTAGTAGGGTAACTTGGTTCTGGTGGTGCTATACTGACTTGGCTGTTGTTTATTGTTTTCTTATTCTGGCCTTTTGCTATCTGGTTGTCTCTGGTGTTGACTAGTTGTTTCTGGCTCCTGCTGGACTTCTTGGTAAGGTCAGAGATCCCCAGGCCAGAGGCTTGTGGTCCAGTAACCCTCCTTGGCATGCTGTGTAGGGTCATGGGCCAGAGGCTGCATCTCAGGAAATAGCATCCAACTCTCCTCTGCTGGTTGTGACCCAGTTGAATTCTTAGGCAGGGGATTTGGGTGAGGGTGTTTAACAGCCAAGGCTGGTAAGACCATGGGCTGGAGTCTGGATCAGTTTGTTTCTGGGGTCCTGGCAGGTCTCCTCGGGAAGTATGTCCCTAGATCCCAGGAGCCTTCCTAAGGATGGCAGGTAGTGGGTGCAGGGGTGTGGTTTGGGGTGCAGGAGGGGGTTCATAAGTCAGAATTGTGTGTCCCTAGGGCCCTCTTCTGGCAGGTGGATAGTCCCATTGTTTGCAGTGTGGCCTCTCACTTGTTCTGCAGTCATTGAGTTCCCAGTACTCAGACACTCTGTGTGTTGGATGCCGCCATCTTGGAGGCTCCCACTTATTCTCTTTGAGTTGATTCTGTTATGTTTGTTGAGCTTTTTCTTTGTTTCTTCATTAAACTCCCTGACTTCTTTGATAATGTTTCTGATTGTTCTTGGAGTTCTGTGCCCTGTTTAATCTAGATAATTCTCAATGGAGAATATAAAATGGGAAGATTTTTGTGATGGGAGCCATACTATCTTGACCTTTTATATTGTTTTTGTGACAAGATCTGGGTACTTGTGACTTACTATTTTTGTGGTTTGTCTGGGGTGGAGACAGCAGGCTTGGCTCATACACAGGCCCAGGATCTGCCACCCGGCCTGAACTTAGAGATTAGGAAAGGGATGGGCAGGGATCTCCAGGTTTACCCAGTGCTCTGGTTGTAGTACCTGAAATAGTTCTGGAAATTGTGAGGGTAGTGGCAGGGTAGGGTCATTCAGACTCTCCAGGCTGGGCCAGAGCAAAAGGTATGTGCTTGGATATGTGTGGAGGATATATTTGTTGGGGTGATTAGGGTGAAGGGAAGCTGTGTGGGGCTCACAAATAGCCTGTGTTTTCATACCACATAATGTGATAGAAGGTCCCATGGTGAGTGCTTTGGGAGTTTGAGAGTCCCAATGGGAGAAATACGGATGAGGAATTCATCTAACGGGTGATTGGAGTTTGGAGGATCTGTACTGTGGAGCACAGGTAAGTTACCTCGATGCAAATTTTCTTTCTTTTAAAAAAAATTTAATTTGTTATAATTTATTCAGATTACATCCAGATTTCTATCCCCTCATTTGTGTCTACTCATTCACACTCTTTCTCCTTCTTCTGCCTATCCCCCTCACCTAGATCTCTGAAAGAAGGGGACCTCTTCCCCACCATATGACCACAGCCTGTCAGGTCTCATCCAAATAGCCTGACTCCCCTTCCTTTGTGTGCTGCTGGACTTCCCAGAATGTTCAGGAGCCCCACAAGGAGACAGTCAAGGCTGGCGGATCTGGACCTGGGGTGGGGGTAGCTGCACAAACTGTTGCACCAACCTAGACCCTATGCTCAGAACCATGGACAGCTCATTCTCCATGGTTGTTGGGAGAGCCAGGATGCCTCTGACATAAACTCTGGTGCCCCGATTTGATCTATGCCAATTTTCAAGAGGAGAACAGTGAATCCATACTTCCTAGTACCACAGTGCCTAGCACATTGCTTGGTGTGTATCAGGTCTCTGACAAAGAGGAGAAAACAAAATTATCATGGCATATTGAATTCAGTTTCTTGTCTCATATATATTTGTAAGTTTACTGTAAATGAAATTCTTTTAAAAATTCTTTAGCTTTTTAGAATATTTTGTTAGTTGAATAAAATGTTGGTAGTTATATAATCTAAAATATCCTATACAAAATAAATTTACAGTATTCCTAATTATTTGATCAGGTATGGGTTTAGGAACTTAAAGATCTATTTGTTGTTTGTGGTACATTACTGTTTATGCTTTTTTATGTGTTCTATCTATCCAAAATACTTAGTAACAGGTTGTTATGAGTAGACAATCTTCTCATGACATGAAAATCCATATACATGTCATGTTCTAACAAATTGATTATAATTTTAAAATTGTTTTTGGTTGCTAAATATTGTCTCTTGCTCTACTGCTCCCCCCTCCCCTTCTCTCTGGGCTCTCAACACAATTTTGATTTTCTTTTTCTCTCATGGCTAAAGGGGTTACTTTTTAAAATATGTTTATTGGCCATTGTACTTCTTTTGATAATTTTTTGTTCAATTATTCACCCAGTTATCAATTGTATCCTTTAGTCATTTGGAATTTAATTAAAATATTTTATGTATATAGTTTTTTCTGCATGTTTGTCTGGATAAAATGTGCACATATGACACCAGAAATCGGTGTCAGATCTTCTGGAATTGAACTTTATTATGTTTGTGAGCCACAATGTAAGCTCTGGGAATCAGACTCAGGTCCTCTGAAAAGCAGCCAGTATTCATGACCACAGAGCTATTACTTCAGGCTCCTGGTGGTTTTCTTTTTCATATATTTATATTGATATCAATTCATGGTTAGATAAATAGTCTGTAAAGATTTCCTAACATTCTGTGGGCTGCTTCTTTACTTTGTTAGTTGTTTTGTTTGAAGCTCTAAGCTTTTTCACTTCATGCAATCTCATTTGTCAGTCTGTGTGATTGTTTTCTGAGCAATTATAGTTGTACTCTAGAATTTATTGCTTTGTCTAGGTCTTGAAGTGTTTCATCAATGTTTCTTCTTAGTAATTTTCAATTTTCAGGACTCAAACTAGGCTCTTCGACCTACTTTGTACTGATTTTTGTTCAAGGCACAGGACAGTGATCTAGTTTCAGATCCTATATACATATGAGCATCCCATTTTCCCAATAACAATTGTAAGATTGTAGTCTTTTCTCATCTGTATTTTTGGAAACTTTGTTTTAAGAATCAGATGACTATCTTTGTGTATTGATTTCTGGGCCTTACCCCCTACATCTATTGAAATGGTTGTATAATTTTTGTTCTTTTCCCTATTTATATATTGTTTTTTATTATTTCTATTGATTTGTATGTTCTGCACCAGCATTACAAACATGATATTAATTCAACCTGATAGAGGTGTATGGTGTTTTTAAAATGGTGCTGCTGTTTTTGGTTTGCAAGGAGCTTTTTTGGGGGAGGCTTTTAAAAATTCATGTTCATTATGAAGATTCATTTATAGTTTTGTTTTGTTGTTCTTGTTCTTATGTCCTGATTTTGGTAATATTGTAATAAATTCAAATTTTTTCTTCTTTCTATTTTGTGCAATAGTTTGAGGAACGTTTATGTTCTATTTTCTTTACAAGTCTGCTAAGATTCACCAGTGAATGTATCAAGTTCATGGGTTATTGTTGAAGTCTTCTTACTTCTTCTTCAATGTCATTCCCATTGTAGGGAGTTAATTTTTCTTTCTTTTTTATTTAATTTTCAAATTCCCCTTTGTTTGGTACATTGTCTTCTATCATTTTTCTCTTAGTTTGTCTTTTAGTCTGTATTTTTCCATAAGCAGTTTTCACCCAGAAAATAAATAATTGGGCCCTTTAAAAAATCAATTAGCCAAGTCTATATCTTAATTGGAGAGGTTTCTTTTTTTTAAATTGCTGTAATTTTCTTTTTTTTTTTCCTCCAAAACTTATTGGGTTGAATCATTCTTCCTTATTCCTCTTCAGAATCTCGTGTTTCACTGATGTGTATACGTTTTATGTTTGAGTCTTTCCTAATTTTCAAATCTTTGTTCACTTTTTGAGGTTTAGTCTTTTAGTGTCTTTTCTGTTTGTGACTGGCTTTCTTCCTCCTCTGTGTGTAGGATTCCTAAGTATTTTCTGACCTGGTATTTATTAATTGCTTTAGTTGGTGCATATATTTAACTGTTTTTAATTTCTACATCACTTTTATGTTAAGTCTGCTGGATATAGTAATTTTGATAGTCAGTTATTTATTCTCAAGTTTGAAGCATCATTACTCTAGTCTCTGAGTTTTAGAGTTTCAGCTGAGAAGTTTGATCTGTTCTGATGTTTGCTTTTGAAAGCAAGGTTGCATTTTTTATTCTATGCTATTAGCATTTTGAGTATACATTATGTGGCATGGCACTTTCCTGTCCATGCTTATTTGAGGTTATAACTGCCTTCTAGTCTTGCATGTACATATTTATCTGCAAATTTGGGAAATTTTCTGTCTCTGTCTTTGGAGCTATTTTATGGAACAGAACTTTCCATGTAACTGGAGCATAAAAATTATCTTTCTGTGATGAAAGAATGGTTGGTGGGAACTTTGAAAACTATTCATAAAAGAAACCAAGGATGGAAGTACAGGATGGGGTGGCTAGTATGTCTGGAATGCAGCGGAATGATGTGACAAGACTTTGGAGAAAAGATAACAGTCTGACAGTAATTTGTGTTCACAATGCAAAGTAAATCCCTCAAATAGAAAGGGACAGAATGGTGGGATCATTGAATTGCAGTTATCTTTCTTCTGGTATCTCAGATCATTAACTTGATGTCTTTGGTTTGTCTCAGACTCCTGTTTTTGTTTCTCCAGACAACTGAAAAGAGCTAGATCTGTAAGGACGTTAGGATGTCAGCTTCTTTGCCTCTGTGGTTTATACTGTTAATTTGTAAAAGCATCAAGAGGAAAATGAGCAGAGAATATCTTGGTTCCCTCAAAACTCTTAAAGTCCAACTTGCTGGTCTTCCTTTGGAAAGTTTTTTTTAATGCACACTTTTAAAATGCTCTCAAAAAGCCTTTAGTACAGTGGTACGTGACTTCTCAATAAAAATACCTCAACTTTGATAGTAACACCCATGTAAATGTTTGTACTGATATTGGCAGAAGTCATTCACCCTAAAATTAGTGACTTGTACCAATTCAGTGATGTATAATAAACAGTTTATCAGTACTATGATTTCTTCTGTCAATGCAACATTGACTTAGCATTTGAAAAATCAATTAATATTTATCACATTAAAAATAGGGAAGTAATTTGACTATTTCAGTTGAATTGTCACAAACATGTCAGAATCTATTCATATATACTTTCAGCAAAGACGGAATAAGGAATTTCCTTAATTTGACATTAAATTTCAAAAGTCAGGGCTGGAGAGACAGCTCGGTGGTCAAGAACACTTAATGCTTTGGTATGTTTGGGTCCCAGCTCTCATGCTGGTGAGTCACAACTGCCTGTAACTCTAGTTTCAGTGGCTCTGAGGCTATCCTCTGGATTCCATGGGCACCTGCATGTGTGTGGTATCCATGCATACTCAAGAACTCATACATATTCATACAAATAAATAAATACATACATAAATATATATGTAGAAAAATTTCAAAGTCTATACAAATTATTCCTAATGGTGAAATATAATAGTCTCAGAATATGTGGCTACTCCCGTTCTTGTTTCCTTGCTGGGTTTGCAACAAAGGAAGAAATATAAATGAGGAAAATAAGGCTGTAAAGGAGTAATTGAAAATTCCATTAAACATGATTGGAAACCTATCAAAGAAAATATATTTCAAAGTATCTGGGAGAAGTTAGAGGAAAGGAAAACATAATTAGACTATATTGCATAAAAAATATTTTCGTTCGGGGGCCAGATCTGTCGGGTGGTGGCTGCCTTCATGGGCCGCGTGTGCCGGGCCAGCGTGTGTGTCCACCTCTCCCTGCCCGGCTCCCCATCCCCTTCTCCCCTCACCTACTGCACCCAGCCTCCCTGGTAAGGGGTAGCGGGGCCGCTCCCTCCGTCCTGCCCTCGCTTGCCCACCCTCACCGCCCTTGTTTCTCCTTCCCCTGCCTGGGGCAGCCGCCGCCATGATCCTGTTGGAGGTGAACAACCGCATCATTGAGGAGACGCTCGCACTCAAGTTCGAGAACGTGGCCGCCGGAAACAAACCAGAAGCTGTAGAAGTAACATTTGCAGACTTTGATGGCATCCTTTATCATATTTCAAATCCTAATGGAGACAAAACAAAAGTGATGGTCAGTTTTTCTTTGAAATTCTACAAGGAACTTCAGGCACATGGTGCTGATGAGTTATTAAAGAGAGTATATGGGAGTTTCTTGGTAAACCCAGAATACAATGTTTCTTTGATATATGACCTTGAAAATCGGCCTACAATCAAGGATTCTATTGTGCATCAGGCTGGCATGTTGAAGCAAAATTGTTTTGCCTCTGTCTTTGAGAAATACTTTCAATTCCAAGAAGAAGGCAAGGAAGGAGAGGACAGAGCAGTTATCCATTATAGGGATGATGAGACCATGTATGTTGAATCTAAAAAAGACAGAGTCACAATAGTCTTCAGCACCTTGTTTAAGGATGACGAAGATGTGGTCATCGGAAAGGTATTCATGCAGGAGTTCAAAGAAGGACGAAGAGCCAGCCACACAGCCCCCCAAGTTCTCTTGAGCCACAGGGAACCTCCTCTAGAGCTGAAAGACACAGATGCTGCCGTGGGTGACAACATTGGCTACATCACCTTCGTGCTATTCCCTTGCCAAACCAATGCTGCTGCTCGAGACAACACCATCAACCTGATCCACACGTTCCGGGACTATCTGCACTACCACATTAAGTGCTCCAAGAGGGAAGACGTTTTTATCCCGCTTACTCTTGGGAACTGAGGGGGAAGCTCTGTTGACCGAAGGCTGGACCGCTTGCTACTGGATAATTGTAGCCCTTCATATCGCACCTCTCCAGGTTCTTAAGGGATTCTTCGTTTGGGTTCCGTTTTGTTCGAGTTTGGCAAACAACATGCAGAAACGAGCTGTGCTTGCAAGGACTTCATAGTTCTCAAGAATTAAAAAAAAAAAAATTCCACTTGATCAACTTATTCCCTTTTATTTTCCTTCCCTCACCGCCCTTCCTTTTCACCCTTTTCCAAGCTGTTTGCTTTGCAATATGTTACTGGTAATGAGTTGAAGGTAATGTAGTCTTAACTTGTTTTCTTCTAAGTATTTGAGCTCAAAACTCCTGTATCTAAAGATATACGGTTGGGGTCATTAATAAAGAAAATCTTTCTATCTTACTGGAAAAAATATTTTCAATTAAAAAATAAAAGAAAGTATTTTGCTATTAATATTTAAGTATAAGAAGCTTCCAGGATATAAGACTAATATAAAAATCTGCTGTATTCCTGTATATACCAGGAATGACATGTCCAAACAGAAACTGAGGCACCAATAACCACTTGCCATCTTATAAAAAAAAGCTCACATTGCATAAGAAAGCCAAATGAAGGATCTCTGAATTGCACGCTCAGCTGACCTAATATTCATCCAACTATTGTTGTTCTGAACTGACCAAATGGTGCTTGGGGGAGAAAATAAGTATTATGCCAAGGAAAATATAGATGGTGGTTTAAAATTCTCAACTTTATCTTCCTCATGTTACTATGTTAACTGGGCATCTTCCTTAAGCTTAGATCCAGTCAATAAAGGATGCCAATTGGCTGGGCTGTCACCACCTGCTATGAAACTGACTGCAGATGGTACAGCTGAAACAGCAACATCAGGCAGAGGCACCTCCTGTCATGGAGATGAGGGCATGACCCAGATGGACAAGTTCAGACAGCCATAATGAGGGAGAGGACAGCACCACTCATGTAGCCTTCGAAATATAATTTATCTTGCCAAAACTTAAGAGAAGCAGGGCAGCTTTCAGGACAATTCATAGCTGTTACCATCCCATTTATTCTTTGTAGAGGAGAGTCACCTCATTATATCATGGCTAGATGTTTCTGGAGGAATCCTGTATCAACAGGTAGCAGCTTCAGAGGGCAGTGGACAACCCTTCTCATTTCTCTAGTTCTTGGGACCTTCTACACTTTTACATATTTTTCTAATGGAAATATGGTTCATTTATCTGTTTGAGAAAAAATTGTTTTCCAGTGTAAAATGTGGTCTCTGAATAATAACTCCTATTATCTTGACATTGCATTATGCTTCTTGTGTGAAGAGTCACTTTAAAATCATCTTCAAAACCATTTTAGTTTCTATTGATAGGAAGAAGCCAAAGCATATGAGGCAGTTTCAATCATATCAAGGTACACTTGACTTTTCAAAATTTAAAACTGTTTTTTTTTGTTTTAAAACTTAATATGAGTAATTACTTCCAGATCAAATTACATGGCTCTTGAGGGGTTCCTTAATGCTAAACTACTAAACCCAACAGTAACTGCATAGGAACATCAGCAAAACACATTTGACCTGTGTAACATTTTCTATAGGGCATAGACATATAGATTCTTTATGAAAGTTGTATGTTAAACATGTGAACCGAACACTAGACTTTTGTTCTATATATGCAAAATCAGGATGGTAATTCTTCTGTTTCATGTACAATCAATCCAATGACTGATTTGAAAAAAGTGAAAGCAGAGAAGGGAGCAATTTCCTGAATTTGAAGGTGAAATCTTCCAAATATGAGACTCCTTTCTCTTCCTTTGGGCTTAGGGTGGGAACTCTCCAGAAGAGATGCGATGAAGCTCCATCCACTTCTGTTCACTAGCTGCTGACTGGCTTGTCTCTGAACTCTAGTTCCTACCAGTCCCAGAAGATCATGTGGAAAGGGAGCCACATCCATATTCATTGTGCCTTACACTCCATGTACTATCTTCTCTTCAGTGTAAAGACATCATTTAAAAAACATTGACATTTATATTAACAAAAAACAAAAGAAAACAAAACAAAACAACATCATCAATAAAACAAGTGTTTTTTCCCCATTAGGACTCCTTAGCTGTTTCCCTTAAATAGTTAAGGAGCTTAATAGTGAGGTTTTCCTTTTCAAGTTAGAGTTGGAAACAAAATTCTATGTACAAAAAGGAATAGAAACACCACATGTCATTCTGTCTCCATTCCCCATAGCTCTTCATATTCATCCCAGAGTCTACAGAATGCCCATCCTGTAATGTACCGGGCACCTTCTTTTAAGAATATGTTTATGCCGTGGGTTTGGTTCGTTTCAATTTCTTCATTCTGACACATATTTTTTTAAATAAAGATGAGAAGGAGAAAATGACTGTTGCAGTATGTTTTAGACCTACTTTACCTCAGATGACAGTTTGATAACATATATGCACACATTATTTTTAACTTTATGTACAGTGCATCCAACAGAACAGCAACATATTTAGAAAATTTCCATTAGTTTCTGTAACATGCCATGTAAAGCAGTTATAAGTAAAAGTGACTGAGAGGAAAAAATGATGGCAGGTGGGTTTCAAGAAATATCACAGCATATAAAAGCACGACTGTACATTAAGGTAAACTTTAGACTTCACATCATACCCCAGTCACATTCTAACCATCTACCAGGGATACAAGTCTATCCTTGATACAAAGGAGTATAAACTATATTCTACCTGTCATGGTGAGTGAGACTGAAGTGTATGTCAGTGGTAGAATCATAGCATAGTAAAGTGATGGCTTTCCCAACGCCATGAACCAAACCAAAATCATTGTGGATGACAGTTTGCTGTCATGAACCATATACACCGGCAGATGCCTGTGTTCTGAGTCACTTAGGAGACAGAGGCAGGAACACCACTTAGACGAGCCGGTAATCAAAGTCTTAAAAGCAATGTTCTTTAGTCCAAAGATATACATAAATAATTGACTTTGATGAGGAAAAATGTAAAACTTGCCCTTATATTATATTATGATTGGAAGGAGTTTCTAGGGGCTGTATACCAAAATGTCATAGCAAAAAAAAAAAAAAAAAAAAAAAAAAAAAAAAAAAAAAAAAATCCATTACGAGATGGGCACAATGTAGGAGTGTGTTTTTAGGTAGCATTTAAAAAAAAAAAAACTTTTATTTTATTGCATGTGTATAAAACAAAGTACATATAGCAGGGAGAATCATGTGACAATCATGAGAATAATGAGTTCTATACATGTTACATTCATAGTGAATTGGACGTCTGCATTTGTCCCATTTGAAGTAAGTATCTTTCATGCCTTGTTGGGTCTAAATTTCAATATTTATCCTGTTTCAACTCTAATAGCTCAACTTCTTTAACTTAATCTAAGATGATCTTGTCCCCTAATCAACAAAGCTTGGTTGTAAAACTATACTAACTTGTCTTCAATGCCCCTCAGAGACTTGAGAAGAAATAAAACTTAAATTCCTGAGTGAACCAGTAGTGTGGGTTAGCAGCTTCCAAAATGTACAAATTGACTTAAGACAGTTTCCTGCCTGACCAGTCACCCAGTACACTTTATAACATTGGAGCCTCATCTTCAGCTTTCTGGCCTAATATCTTTGCCAGACTTGTTCGCAGGGCAGGAACTGTTGAGGACTTGCTTACTCTGACTTGGCAGAGTACGGCCATCGACTCTGCCTGGAACCTGAAGATATCTTAAGAACGACGCCCCATTCCCTCAAAGGGGGAGGGTGTATAGGTTGCTGTATGCTCGCTTGATCTACAAATGCTTATTCTCATCGGGAGGTGGCCATAAGTCATTATTGGTCTTATACAGAGAAAAAATTAGGGGAAATGCAGGAATGTCTCTCTTGGCCTTTATCTTGCATACATAGGCAAGGAGATGGGACCTGAAAGGAAAGAAAGGGAGATTTAGGAACATAGAGGGAGGATAGAACAAAAGCTAGATGATTGAACTTACTCTTTAACTCAAGGCCTTAATGGTTACTTATAATGAAGGTCATGCCTAAGTCATTGCTATGGAATTTAGTATACTGATACAAAACATGTGCACATCAAATACTTCGCAGATTTTAACTCAAGAATATATATCCTAAGTCTAACAGATAGTTATGACTCTATCGATATATGTGGTAAATTAGTTGAATAAGGTATTCAAAAGCCTCAGAGACACACAGAATATGGCACTTAAAGTTGTTCTTACAATCCTAAATTTCTTCAACAACAAAACAAGTTAACTCCTGACAACACCCAGCCAACCTCAAAGAAGATGATGAGCATCAAAGAACCTATTTATGGAGATGGCTTCAAAGGTGGCAAACCAGCCATTGGGCAAAATGTCCTCATTCCTGCCACAAACAGAATCTGCCTAAAAATAGGTAGCAATTTTTAAGCACATGAAATTCATTAATTATAGAGGCAAATATTGATAATTTCAGCCACAGGTTAGTTGTGGCATAGATAACCATGTCTCCTCTTGTTTTGTCTCTTAGTTCAACTGTGGCTTATTGATAGTGCTCGGCTGGCATATATGCCTCTCTACTATTTTTCCTTAAGTGCATATAACTTTTGTTTCATGGCATTTTTCAGGTCGCAAGAATTTCTTGCCTATTGTGTGACTAGCCTTGGGATGTGGATCAATGTCACTCAGCACAGTAGAAACATCAGAAGACACGTTTGATCCTCATGTTGTAGCATCCTCAGAAAGTTCTGGTAGAATATACCATTTTTTAAAATAGTGATGATGATAACATCACTTTAGTGTCTTTAGTAATTCTCCCTTTCATTCCCTTACCTATTACATAGAGTCTTTCCCCATTAAACTACCCAGTGAAAGTGCTTGCCAGAGGTCTGAGCTCAGATAACATTTCAATTAACAACGTCTCCTTCCACACCCTTTCCTTCTTTATCCTTTCTTTTCCTTTCATGATACTAGGTGTCAAATCCAAGATCTCAAGAATTTTAGGAAAGTACTCTACATTGATCTGTATGTCTATCTCTACTATTTCTGTTTTAATAACATTAAAAGAAAGAAAAAAACATACTGGTTCACATAGTGAAAGTAGATATTTCTAAGAATGGAACTTAAAAATTACTACACAGTTGAAAAAAAATAACCATTTAAAAATCCCCTGTATGAAATAGGAAAAGATAATTCTTCAAAAATGGATTTGTTCTTTAAATGTCACTGAAAAAAGAAACCTTAAAACTGGCTGGTATACGTGAAGAAAAAAATACTTAATTGCATGTTAAAATACAATGAGGTTTCATTAAAGTAAGAGTAATGATAACACCAAGTATTAGCAATGAAAACTCTCCTATCTAGCTATTGGGAATATGAACTAAAACAAGCAAGTTGGAAAAACTTTTATCTATCAAAGTTGGAGACATGCTCATATTTTGATCTAGGTTACATTCTTGGATATTTTATGCCCATGTTCCCTTTGATGTTTTTTGTCTATACTAACTAGTAACTGAAAAAGATCTAAATGTGCAACCACTTTTGGATTAAGTGGTAGATAACAATATTACATATGCAATGTAGATACAAACATAAAATATATGCTAATATTTCAATTCACATAAAACTTAAATTTTGTTCAGTAAGGCATACTTAACAGTGAGGGTATAAAGAAGCAGGCTGTGAGATGATAGATTTTGGAGTGGTGGTTAAGAAAGAATGGGTGTTGGTGGTTGAGAGTGGGCAGTATTGTTTTACAAAATAAACATCAAGACAAATAATTATGAGAAATTTAATACAAAAATAAATGTAAATAAAGCAATTTGGTAAACTTCCATAGCCTAGTTTCAAAATGATCTTTTTATGGCCTATTATATTTTAATTTTGCTTCCCTACACCCCCCACCCAAAACATGATCATTTTGAAGCAGATCACACACATAATGCTAGTACATGCATGCCTATTTTTATGTTTGTATTATGAGGTATTTAAAATATATCCAAAATACTGTTATCACAAGAAGTGGTACTATATTCCCAAGATTTTTAACCATAATGTACCAGCACCATTAGCTATCAAATCGCTATCTATTTTTTCTCTGATATCCTTAATGATTTAAATAACTGGTTAGTTTAAGTCCAGATTCTTGTAATGACTACTATCTTACTTTTTTCTGCTAGACCTCTTGCATTAAATGGTTATGCCTTTATATTGTTTGGACTCTCATTTTCAATATAATTTATCTCAGTCTGTAAGATGTCCTTCCTTCGTTGGATGAAAAATAGACGGTTGGTCTACAATTAAGCTTCTTTATTTCTTTGAGCTCCTACTCTATGCATTATCTTTGTCTTCTTTGTCTTTGTTGTTGAAAGGAAGTAGATACTTTGACCAACAGTGTTGCTTACTGTCTCAGAACCTGACTAGTGTCAGTATGAGCTTGTGTTGTGTTTCCCTTTGCCACTTGTGTTTACTGTAAATGGAAAGCAAGTTGTGGTGTACTCTGCCCTACACTTTAATTTGTAGCAGTCTCTTTGGAGCAGGTTGTGTGTGGAGACAGTATTTTGTAGGTGTTCTTTTCTCTATCTCTTTTGGAAGGAATACCATTTGTTTTTTGTTTTTTTAAATCTCGTCATTGATCATTGTCTTTCTGCACTTTTCCTCAATGAAACTTAAAAAATGGTCATATTACTATTCTATTTCTTGATTTTTTTTTTCTGTTATTCAAGACAGTGTTTCTCTGTGTAACCTTGGCTGTCCTGGACTTGCTTTGAAGACCAGGCTAGCCTCGAACTCACAGCAATCCGCCTACCTCTGCCTTCCAAGTGCTGGGATTAAAGGCATGTGCCACCACTGCCTGGCTTCCTGGACTCACTTTGTAGACCGGACTGGCCTTGAACTCACAGAGTTCCACCTGGCTCTGCCTCCCCAGGTGCTGGGATTACAGGTATGCACCACCACACCTAGTTGTTTGTTCTAATAAATGCTTTAATGACCTATAATAATTCTTTTAGGTATCTAGACACTTTTTACATAAGTGTGGCTTTGTGAATTATCTAAAAGCATATATATGTATATATATATATATATATATATATATATATATATATATTACATGTATGTATTGTCAATGGGGGTAAACAAATTTGATGAGAAATATATTAAAATTACAACCATAAAATTTGTTGTAAACACTGAATAGAAATTTCTTTGTGTAGAAGAAATATCTTCAAAATCTTCCATGTTAACATAATTTAAGTAATATTGAGAAATGATTTACAATTTGATTGTAGCCAATGAGGTGGGGATTGTGGGTGCTGAATGAGTTAATTCAGATCACATGGAGTTATCTGAACTTGATTTTAATGCTGATCTAATGTGGAAATGTGGCAATGCAGCATGGTGTACGGAATAGAAGCTGGAAGTGGTTTCTTAAGTAGCATCTATTAACACATATTATGATATTTGACAACTAATTAAGAGATATATCATTTTAAAATGCTAACTTGTTTGGACTTTATATATGAAACACTAATAAATGTTTATTCAATTTGATAACTAAAGAGTGATTTATATGCTATATTTTTCTTTTTTCTTTTTTTTTTATTTTTTACTAATTTATTCAGGTTACAACTAAATTGTTATTCCATCACTTGTATCCTTCTATTCCTCTCTCCCTCCTGCTTTCACCCTATTCCCCTCCCCTAGGTCTAAGACCAAGGGAGACCTTCTCCCTGACTATATGGTCATAGGCTATCAAGTCTCATCTTGGTAGCCTGCTTATTCTTTCTTTGAGTGCCATCCGGCCTCCCCACCAAGAGGAGGTGGACAAATATATGGCACCAGAGTTCATGTCTAAGTCAGTCTGTGCTCTTCACATAACTGTGGAGAATGTCCTGTCCATTGGCTAGATCAAAGTAGGGTCGATGTTTACTACTTGTATTGTCCTTGGATAGTGCAATAGCTTGATATGCTCTATTTTTCACATTAAATTGATTCTAGATACTATCACTCAGGGCAGTTTGACTAAAGTAATACACATAGGTTAAAAAATATAACAAAGTAATAAATTCCCCCTAGCTCATAGAGATTGTAAATTGAGTACTGTTTCTATTTGATAGTAGAAGGTAGACTGAGAGTTTATAAAATTCTTCCTATGGAAGTATTATCACATACATTTCTAACAAAATAATATTTGTATCACATTCCTAGGAATGCTATGCCACTGCTGAGAAATGGTTATCTGCATTAGCTCCTATGCAATATTGCCATTGTTTTCTGGAGAAATTCAGACTATGTGATTACTAGTAGCTAAATAAAAACTGTATAAAACCTCTTAAAATACATAGTTGCTTATAGATGATCTTGTGACTTGTTTTTGAGTCTTCTTCCAAGCCATTATACTGGTAACACATATCTGTTTCTAATTAGTACAGTGATCTTTTTCACTGGAGGCAGTAGAGCGTAGGAGTTGAAAACACTGGCATCTAAATATGTACTGAGCTAATTGTTGTTAGTTATGAGACCTTAAGCAGGCCTTTTCTTTGTCTTTCCTTCCCTATTAAATTACAGTAATTCTGTGACTCATGTACCTGCTGAAATGATTAGATTCATGTAGCACCCACACAAGAATACATATTCACAGGTCTATAGACAAGAAACCTCTTTACTTATTCACATGCTAAAGATTGTTACTGCCTGTCAACTTTTTCACTAAGTCCCACAGCCCCTGAAATATCTCATTAGACTCCAAAATTCTTAACTTTTAGATTATTTTTTTCTTCTCCTAATACTTCTTCCTTCTCTCTATTTTTGTTGACATAGCCTTCCATTCTAATTCCAGTAATTTCCAAATGTTGGTATTTAATAGCTCAGAAAAAATTGAGGCCAACACATAATTATAAACTTATTTTCAAGAAAGACTATTAAATCAACCAATAGCATTTTGAGTTAAAAATTTAAATAATATTCATTGTTTAAATATTCTCAATATGTGTGTTTTTTCTGATGTACTATACACTGTATAGTCAATGTCTCAGCAAAATTCTACCTTGATCACCTTGATGTGCAGGATCTAATATCTACTAGATACTAAGTTTAATAAATACTATTGAATGAATAAAGAAAGGACATCTTAAGAAGAGCTATTTTAGAAAAAAAAATAAATTTGTGATTTTAAACCACACATGTATGCAAAAACTGTTCATTGCTCACAATAACTACACAAACCAACATGTGACTACTTTGTTGATACACATTGTCAACATACTGACTTGCATTCAGTTCCAAAGCAGCAATCCAATCTCATAAAGCTCAAACTTTGTACTTTAAATTTATGATAATATTCTAGATTCAGATAAGAATGTGGGCAAAACTATTCATTGTACATATGATAAGACTTCCTTCAGGTCAGAACATTTTGGTCAGTGTCATGTTACTATCTCAGTCAGGGACAACATTTTAATCCCATTTAGATATTAATACATTCTTGACAACCATGTACTAGACTTTGAGCAAGGATTTCATTTTTGCATTAAAATTTGAATATTCTTTTACCTAGCATTTTTGTTGTATACCTCTTTGTCTTATTTGAGCTCCCTTATGAAACTCCACTTAAATGTAATAAAGCAGATTTAGAGAAAATCAAAAGTAAGGGCACAGGCTGCACGGCATGCATCTTCGGGCTTAAGTAGTGCAGAAATTCCATATTCCTCCTCTCAGTTTGTTAGGCCACTGCTCTTTCTCCTTTATATTTTCCAGCTCTCTAGGCCTCTTGATTTCAAGTTGTGCTATAGATACATAATAAAAAATCAGCAGACACATATATCTGCAGAATAGAATTGAGGACTCAGATATAAACCCACAGATACAGCTGCCTGAATTGTGACAAAGATATTGAAAATATATATTGGAGATGAAGCGTCGCCCTCAATAAACCCTGCTGAGAAAGCTGGATGTCCACAAGTAAAAGAATGAAGCTAAATCTCTATCTTTCATCTTATATAAATACCAACTCCAAATGGATCAGCTATCCTAAAGTAAGATATGAAACTCTGAAACTGTTAGTGTAAAAGGTATAGAAAACACTTGAAGACATAGGCAAGGATTTTTTTTTAAATAGGACTTCATTTGAAAGTAGGAAACAAAGTTTTTAGTTAACAAGTGAGAACCAATGAAATTGAGCAAGTTATTGTTCAGCAAGAAGCATGATGAAACAGTGCCCAGACTGGAAAAGTATTTTCTACTATACGTCTGCGAGACGATTAATACCTAGAATATATAAACTTAACAAGAAATCAAATAAACTCATCAATCAAAAGGATAACAAAAGGGCCAGTTAGCTGACAAAAGCTAACATATAAATTACAATTAAACATCTGAGATATGTTCATTTTTATTACTCAACAGAGAAATACAAATTAAATTATACTGAGATTCCATTTCACATCAATTTGAATGGAAATCATATTTTATTTTCTGTTAAATTCATGGGATCTGGTCCTAGGTTGAGGTGTTTGAACTATTTGGAGTTGAGTTTTGTGTAGCCATCCATCCAGTTTGACCACCAACATATATTGATGGCACTGTCTTTTCTCCAGTGTGTATTTGTTTGCTGCTTTTTTGTACAAATAATGTGTTAAAGATGTGTGGAATTATATCTGGGTTTTCAGTTGATTACATTGATCACTTAATAGGTGATTATGTAGATCTTCTAGATCAACTAGAATCTTCATCTTCACTGACATTCTTGTGCTGGAAGATAGTCTGCATGCAACCAGAAGAGAAAAGCGATCATCCTTATCAACCAGCCACCAACCCTGTGAATTAGACCAGTCACCTGCCTGCACGATATGCTGGTGCAACAGGGGCAAACATGTTGAGAGACTAACTAACTAGTTTTTGATTGACTTTAAGGCCCACTCCATGAGTTTGAATTCATACCTGACACTGCAGAAGTAGCCAAGAACCTGAGAGCAGACAAGGCTCAGGGAAAAATCTAGAACTATTATTTTTCTCAAGGAATATAACAGTACAATGTGTCCTAATAACATATTGTATACACATAAATCAGTGCATTATGTAACTCTCTTCAGGGAAGCTTCAGAGATCCACAGGTGGACAATGTACAGAGGGTAAGAGACATCGGAGCACTCAGTTCTACAGAGAATGTCTTTATCAAACAAGTTTCTTCAAGGCTCAGGGATCTAGACAGAAGAGGAGGCCAGAGGGATTTTAAGAGTCAGAGGTGATGGGTGATTTCAAGGAAGCAGTATCTTCTAGACATAGCAGTACTGATAAAGGTGTGAACTCACTGAGACTGTGTCAGCATCCGTACATGTTCAAGTCAGATAATATTCCAGAAATAAAAGGAGAAGTGAACACAAATTCCAACACCTAATCAAGAAACTATTTAAAGCCTATTTAAAACTATTGGTACCTGCTGGGAAAGGGAAATCAGTTGTCTTCAATGGAGTGTTGTGGGGCATATCAATCACACTACTGGGCAGGCTCAGGGCTAGCACAAAATGGACTCCATTGTGTGTGTGTGTGTGTTTGAAATCATAAGTCAAAGTGTTTAGGGGTGTAGCGAGCAGGGAACAAGGGGAGCAACAAAATCCTGTACAACATCATCAACTTGATGGCGCTCACATTAGCTCAGAGAGCTGTACTGAAGCCATTCATCCTATACATGCTCTGTCAATTTTACACCAGAATTTTGCAAAGTAGTGCAGTCAAAATGGAGATACTGCCTTAATGGTGTAAATTGGTAATTCAAGAACTTAAATCAATATTATTATTACACTAATGAAAAATTATACCAACAAAATTGGATAAATGCATAAAAGAAAAAAAGGTAAAGTCCAGCTGTATACAACTATGACAAAGTAAAAAGACTACTGAAATGAAATGAAACAAAAAAGATATGTGCAAGGGGAAAATAGACAGGAAGGAAGCAAGACCGTAAAGCAGTGGAAGAGCTGGTTATTTCTTGTTCCCTGAAAACTACAGGGTGCTGGAGGGAGAAGCTCAATTGGCTTTGTGGAATCTTGCCTTTCTCATGATTTAAGCTGGCGCTGAGCCCATGTAGGACAGGAGACTGATGTCAGCCACTGTTGTCTTTGCTTTCCTAATTTTCTTTTTTTATATGCCAAAGGTGTCTGTCTGCCCCACTTAGCTTTGTTGTCTGTAGGCTGAGCATTTTCTCTCACCATCCCAAGATTTCCTTTTTTTTTTTTTTTTTTAATTTTGAGATATATACATTTTCTTTTTGTGTGTGTTTTTTAAAAAAAATTTTATTAATTTATTCTTGTTACATCTCAATGGTTATCCCATCCCTTGTATCCTCCCATTCTTCCTTCCCTCCCAGTTTCCCCTTATTCCCCTCCCCTTTGACTGTTCCTGAGGGGGATTTCCTCCACCTGTATTTGCTCATAGGGTATCAAGTCTCTTTTGGTAACCTGCTGCCCTTCCTCTGAGTGCCACCAGGTCTGCCCCTCCAGGGGACATGGTCAAATGTGGGGCACCAGAGAACGTGAGAAAGTCACATCCCACTCTCCACTCAACTGGGAAGAATGTTCTGTCCATTGGCTAGATCTGGGTAGGGGTTTAAAGTTTACCGCCTGTATTGTCCTTGGCTGGTGCCTTAGTTTGAGCGGGACCCCTGGGCACAAATCTGCCTATCATTATACCTCCTTAGTGGCTTATTTTCTGTTTTGGGGGTGTCTCCTAAATCCCTAAGGAGTGTGGAAAACAACTACAACAGTGAAATATGCACAGATCTCAGATTGGGGGTGGGGGTGGTTCTGTTCCTTTATGACTTTCTCAGAATTAATTACCCTGCTGAGTGGTATAGCTGTGTTTTAAACTCAGCTATTAAAACAAGGAATTCCCAAAATGTGTGGACAAATGAATTGAACTAGAAATGATCATAATGAGTGAGTTCACCCAGAAACAGACAGAGTCAAATGGTATATACTCATTTATATCTGGACACTAGCCCAAGGGATATGTCCCATAAAAGTCTTCACTTACCAGGAAAGTGGGACAGAGGGGAAGATTTCCTATTGGGACTCTAGGTGAGAGAAGCAAGGGAGAGTGGGGAAATAGAAGGATCTGGAGGTTCCTAGAAACCTACAAGTAGAACATTATGATGGGCAGATCTGGGCCCAGGGGTCCTGCTCAAACTATGGCACAAGCCAAGGACAATACAGGCGGTAAACTTCAAACCCCTACCCAGATCTAGTTAATGGACAGGACATTCTCCACAGTTGAGTGGAGAATGGGGTATGACTTTCACACAAACTCTGGTGCCCCATATTTGACCACGTCTCCTGGATGGGGAGGACTGGTGGCACTCTGAAGAAGGATAGCTGGCTACCAAGAAGAGACTTGATACCCTATGAGCATATACAGGGGGAGGAAGTCCCCCTCAGTCACAGTCATAGTGGAGGGGAGAAGGGGAAAATTGGAGGGAGGGAGGAATGGGAGGATACAAGGGATGGGATAACAATTGAGATGTAATGTGAATAAATTAATAAAATATATTTTAAAAAGTAGACTGGTGGAATTTTATTTTTTGCTGTACAGCAGTGAAAAGGAGATAGTTAGCTCCAGAAATTGACCCAGGCTCTGACCTGAGTTCAGGGATATCATAATCCAGGCTTATTCTTAGTTGATCAGATCTGCTACTGGCAACTGAGCTTGTGTTACTTTTCCTTTGCACGTCAGTGCCTGAGTCAGGCTTTGGTGTGTGCAAGATCAGCAACCAGCTTTCACACTCCCCACATTATTTGTCTTTCTGCTTTCTGGGTAGACGTGGGTTTTGAGCTAATAATGAAATAGCGGGTAAGGAAGTTCTACTTACCTTTAAAAAGCACTCTGAATGAACATGAGCAAAGCTCTTATGAATTCATAAAGACTGAGGCAGCATGCACAAGCCCTGAATAGGTGTGCCCCAAGTCCTACACATATTACAGCATTCAGTTTAGAGTGTTTACAGGATTCCTGAGTGAGAGAACGGACAGGTCTCTGATCCTTGTGCTTCTCTTGGGCTCTTTGCCCTCTTAGTTTGTCTTGTCTAACTCTGATGTGATAATTTTTGTTTTCATCTTATGCTCTACTTTGTGATACTTTAAAAGGATGAATGAATGAATGAATGAATGAATGAATGAAAACCTAGCCGGTAGGGTAAAGAGAAATGTAGAAGAGGGCTAAGTCACAGTTTTATTACCTTGTGGGGAAATTTAATAAGTCTCAATTCTCTTACTCATAATGTTAAGGGATTTCAGTAAACTAACAAGGAAATTTTGTCTGAAAATAAGCTTTTTTTTTTTTTTCATTTACCATTCAAATCTTGTCTTTTTCCTTTCTAGCTGGATCCTGAGACCTTTAGGTACTCCTGTGCTGTAGTATAATTTTCCTCATTTTTAATTGGGTCAAAGAAGGACAATTTTTGTGTTAGCCAGGTTTCTGGACAAGGCTTGAATTCATGGGCCTAGTAAGACCAGAATGCTTTGGGATTGGAGATAAAGTATTTATTTCCTTTTATACTTACAGAGTCTTCTGCTAGAAATAAAAATATAATCAATTCTAATCTAATCTCTGTATACTTGTTCTATATATTATAATATGATATAAAATAGTATAATATACCTTATATTTTACTTCACATATTCATTAAGAATTATTGGGGTGAATAGGTAGTCAAGTCCAAGTGTAAATTAGAGGTCCATTGAAAAGTTTCAGGAAGTCTCAGGGGCTGAGAAATTTTGTTTGTTCTAGCTATTTTTATTAAGAAGGAAAATTCCTGTGAGGGTGACTAAATATTTCTCTGTGTGTGTCTCTGTCTCTCTGTGTGTGTGTCTCTCTCTCTCCCTCTCTGTCTCTGTCTCTCTTTCTTTCACACACACACACACACACACACACACACACACCTCTCAGGTCCACCAGAATAGCTTTCTCCAGTCCTGTGCATACTTGGCAAAAGCACAGTGCTCTGTTTTCTAGAATGTGAATAAGAAAGTGGCCTGAGTTCTCACCATTCACTATAACACTTTACATTTCACTCCCTGTCACTGAAGACATCTATTTCTGTCTTTTGTATACACTTATACATAAAGTGAACCTTTTAACTTATATTGGAGCCAGGGAAGGTGTCTAACAGCTAAAATTTCAAGCAAATTTTCTTCTGTCCTCATTATACACAGTTACCTTTTGTCCTTAGATCCATACTTAATTCTTAGCAATAACTGATGTTTTCATGTGCTTGGGCTTTCAGGGAGTATTTAATTTTTTTCCGTACAATATAAGTTGATCATGTCTTCTTCCTTTCCCAACACCTCTTGGAACCCTCCTTACCCACCCAAATCAGTGTGAGAAAACTAGAATATGAGTTTTAATAGAGGAAATGGGAGAAAAGGATAAAGGAGGGAACATGAGAAGGGACAGCCAACAATACATGGAACAAAGAAACATTAGGAGATACTACTGCAGAAACGTTCTAAAATATATGCATATGTTACAGAAATCTAAATGGAGTTACTAATAGGGGAGACTAAGGCCAAACTATACATCTTAAGCCACCAAGTAAAATATCCAGGGTCGAGAAGAGGCTTTTGCTGTGCAGCTTCTAAGTGACTATTGGCTGCCATTCTCTCCGGCTGAGGTTTCTGTTTTATTTGGTAGGTTAGGAAGCTACTCTTCTTCCATCTGCACTGCCTTGCTTCATGAGCTCTTTTTTGTGTTTACTTACCTGATTTTTTCTCCAACTGTATTATTTTCATTCTTATGGGTTTAAAATATTCATAAAGTTTAAAGTTCTTTCCCTGTCAGTTGATTCCATGTGTCAGGCTGAGGAATACATACATGAATGTATCTACTGTCTTATGGTTTATATGAAAGCATTTAAAGATTGTATCAATGCAAGAAAAATATGATGGCCATTCTGTGTCACTGTAGCATTTTAAATATTATCAACATACTGCAACAGTATCTGCAAGCAGAAGAAGCCTTAACTGCTCTGAAAGATTGAAATCCAGCCTCACCCAGATGGTGTGCTGCTCGCCCAGTTGAAGGCCTGAGTCCTCGGATACCTTTACTGAACCCCCAGCCAGAGTTTCTGATGCACAGAGCTTTTACTCTATGTCCCTCTGGCCATCTGTTTATTTATCTTTCCCCGCTGCACTCAAGTTTCTTGACTGTGAATACTAATTTTCATTCCTTTTTTTTTTTTTTTAATTTTTTTCACTTTTTTCATTCCTTTTTTATATAAAAAATTTTAACTTATTCACTTTACATTCTAGCTGTAGCTCCTGCCCTCATCCCTTATCTGTGAGCAGCCCCTCCTCCCCCCCGGCCCCCCCCCCCCCGCAGTACTCAGAAAGAGGGAGCCATCTTTCCTTAACATCTGATCCCAGCCTATCAAGTCTCATTAGGACTGCCTGCATCCTCTTCCTCTGTGGTCTGGTAAGGCCGCCCTACCAGGGGGAGGTGATCAATGAGTGGGCACCAGAGTCCATGTCAGAAGTAGCCCCTATTTCCCATATTATGGGACACAAAAGGAGACTGTGCTACCTATTGACTTCATCTGAACAGGGAGTCTAGGTCCTCACCTTGCATAGTCCTTGGTTGGTACATCACTTTCTGCAGGCCACGCCCCAAACCCCCCCCCCCCCCCCCGCTGGATTTGTTGGTTCTGTTGGTCTCCTTGCTGAGCTCCAGTCCTCTCCAGGTTCTATCGTAAAGTTTGGCTGCGAGTCTTAGCATGTGTTTTGATACCTCGCTGGGTGGAGTCGGTTTCAGTTTTCAGTTTCGTGGGCTTTGTTGGTGCCTGTTTGTTGGTGGTGTATGTTTTACAAGGTGGAGTGTACTGAGAATTCGTCTAGAATTTAGAGGGTGTTTTAACATTCTATATCAGAAATAGTAATTTTCTAGTTTTTTCCTCTTTTCTACTTTTTTGTTTTTCCTTGCTCCCATACTCACCCCAACTTCTTACGTAAGGTATTCTTTTACTCATCACATGAATTGAGCAGGATTCATATATTCCTATGAATTTCTGTTACCTACATAACTTGTTAAATTTTAATTGAGGATGTTTAATTTTCTGGGGGTGTTTTAGAACTTTATTTAAAAACCCAGGGCGAAACAATAATATATGCTGACCAATGGTTGGCATCTATCCAAGCACCCTGGCCTGGTATAATGTGGTAGTCAAGCTTAGACACAATCTTAGTTTAATTAAAAAATTATTTACTGTTTGTGTAATACTGGTAGGACACTGACATTGTTTAGAAGTCAAAACGACTAAGAAAATACCCTGGCATTAACGAATGGATAGTGTCTATAAAAAAGTGCTAGGTAAATGATTGTCCCTTTAGCTAAAATGAGTTTTGTAGGAATGGGCAGGTTTTCGGATGTGCTTGTGATATGTGTGGTTAGGCTGCCATTTTATTAAAAATCACTGGAATAATTTTAAATATTTTTTCCTGCAACAATGGAAAAATCATGCTTTTAGAGTTGTTTTCTCATGTAACCAATTAAAAAATATTTTTTATTGATACCTATAGGGGCTACTATGGGAGATCTTAATCTGGAATTGGCAGATCTGTGCTTAAATCTTGGGTTCACCATTGCTAAGTGTCTTTTCGTTAAATACCAAGATAT
This sequence comes from Acomys russatus, assembly GCF_903995435.1. Lineage (NCBI taxonomy): Eukaryota > Metazoa > Chordata > Mammalia > Rodentia > Muridae > Acomys > Acomys russatus. Next base: position 46,828,313 of record NC_067138.1, on the reverse strand, counting down.
CATTTTCTGGATGTGGTAGGTCTATCCTTAAAGAATCTTCCAGGACCATTCCAATTTGCAGCTAAGTAATTCACATGATCTGAACTACTAGGCCTGGCTTTTTATATTGCATTCAATGCAGCAGAACCGACAACATTTGATATATGTCAAAATTTCTCATGCCTTGTTTGATAGTCCATGTCTTTCCCCAATTCTCCATTTTCTATCCCCATATTTTTTATGAGTGATATCTGTGTGCGCCCTCACCCTGACCCCATGTGCATATGTGTGGGTCATAAGCAGATGTTGGGCTCTCCATTCTATTTGCAACAATATTCCTTTCTGAACTTGGAGTGCTTTGGCCTGGTGAGATTTGTGGTCTAATTAGCTACAGAGATCTGCTATCTTCCCCTCTGCTCAGTACTGCTGGATCCATGTGCTCTGCTGTGCCTTATATTTTGTGTGGATTCTGGGAATTTGAACTCAGTACCTCAGGCATAGGTAGCAAATACTTTAAAAAATGAGCCATCTTCCCAGACTGTTTTTTCTTATTTTAAGAATAAATGATGGAAATGTCAGGTATTTGATAATAATTAGTTATGGTTATAAAAATGATGATGATAAAACTATTTTTCAAATGTTAATTTTATTTTAAAAACATAGTATGTGTATCAGTAAGGATATACTTTAGAATTATGGCATTCAGGGAAAAACACAAACAGAATTTTATTTAGCTCAAATTCAGAATTTTAAATACAATTTTTACAGCACTATCAAACAGCAGGTATGAGTAACCTTCCTTTAAATTTGAGAGAGTTGAGCATTTCAGAAAGTATATCATCTTTGGAGGTAACATAAATAAAAGATAGGGCTGACATATACTATCATGTTTATATGTTAGTAATTTTACAGCAAGTGATAAATTTGGTATGAATTTGACAAATCGAAAATACTATTTCTAAATTGCCTATCTGTATTGAGAGAATATAGTTTCTGTCTAGCGTTCTCAAATATTATAGTTTGTATTTTATAAGGAGGCAGTAATGTATATGTTATGTATAGAAAGGAGTTGTATCTTCTATAGGAGATAATATCAACATAAATGCATGATATTTATTACTCTTCACAAGTGTGCTTTTATATTCTTATCAATATAACCATTTAAAGGGACCTAGTAGTTATGGATTTCTCTCTCCTTTTTATTTTTTTTTTTAAGGCAATGACTTTTGGATTGCAATATGCTTTGAAATTTTTCATTTTGAGATGAACTGGATTTTTTTTACCATGTCTAATTAAATATTGTTTTTATTAAAGTCCATCATGGTCATGTATTTGCTATGCTGCTAAGTATGATTACTTATGATTGCCACAAGTTTACTCATATTAATTTTAGTATATTACATAGCTCTGTTAGTGTTTGTGCCGGACAAGGGCCAGTTTTTAAAAAAAAAATCCATTCACACGTTTTAGTTTTATATAATTAAAAGTTATGTGCAAACTATCCTTATCCCTTGCCATGTTCTGGGAAAATGTCCAAAATTTCTGTCAGATTGCAGTTTTGCTTAGTATTGGTGATAGCAGTTATAACAGTAAGAGTGGACAGTGCTAACAATGTACCATGCATCAAGAACTTTGGTAAACGGAATTCTACCTTACTTTCCTACAACTCACAAAAGAGTATTTTATGTTAGCTATCCCAGTCATTGCCACTTGAAAAAAATGGAGGACCATAATCCTCAGAGAAGTGAAATCTCTTGCTGAAGGTTACATAGCTAGTGCATACGAGAATTAGGATTTGGTCAAAGATTTCGCTCGTGTGAGACTCTGTAAGGATAATTCCCACAGTGCCAGAGAAGTGCAAACATGCAGGATGACTTTTTTTTTTTTTTTTTGCTGTGTTCTGACACCTGGGTCATTATTCAAGACAACTTGATGCCCAGTTGCTGATTCCAAGTGTCAGTTGAGAATGCCTGATGCAATGGCCCCACAGCACTCCCATTTGTTGGAAAATTTCATGTTGATCTTTATCTATATATATAAAAAAAGTAGTTGCTTCAGCTTCCAAAGTTGGGTTTTTTTTTTTTTTTTCGGTTGTGCTGCATAATTTTGAGGGTTGGGAAGCTGACACGCCTGAGGTGTGAAGATGATGATGTACTTCCTGTAGGCACGAAGGCACTCAGAAATAAAGTAAGGCCACCGAGCTGTCATTTGCTGTTTTTCCTGCTCAGGCTTTTAAGAAATAAATGAAGGTCAATTAACTGGGAAGCTTAACCTCTCGCAGCGTGTCTTTTTCTGCATAGGCTTTTAGCCTTTTAAATAACTCATTTTCTCTTCTCGCTCTCCCAGCCCCCTATCTGTTGTGAACATGTTTTTGGATTTCTTGTGCTGGGCCTAAGGAGCAGACTGCTTATATTCAAGAATGATTTGGAGGGGATAAAGTGTGCAAGAGTTTGAATTCTTGCCATAAGTCTCTGGCAGACAGCCAGGCAGCCTCAGAGGAATAAGGCTAATGAAGGGAGGGTGAGGCCCGGGAGTGCGGCTGGTAATGCAGCATTCATTTAATTGGGAGCAGGTACCGGTGCTAACTTCTCCATTTTAATTGGAAAAAGGGGAAGGAGATTGTTAAGGCAGAGGGGTGGGGGGGAAGAATGCATAAAGTTTTCAAGCCTAGGAGCCAAAGGCAGTCCTGTCTATGCCAGAGAAAGAACTCAATTTAGGGCAATTTGCTCTGCAAGCCGGGCTTCAGTCTCTCCTGGGAATAGGGATGAGGGAGAAAATGAAACCAAAAGAGAACTTGATAAAATCACCTAGCACAGACAATCTCAGTAGAATAGGTTTTACTGAGTTAAATCTGCCCCAATCAATAAGATTCTTTTCATATAAGTTACAAATAAAAAGCCACAAGATTACAATAAAAATCAAGACCGGAGCGCTGCTGATGTTGCACCTGGGAGTCTTAAGAACTTGTTATGGAATATATGTTTTTGCAACTATAATGCTTAGTTTTTCTTTTCACCCTGGTCATGTGAATCAAGTCCTCACTTACCTTTCCTTATCCATCCAGGTTCATATATTGTTTTTAAAACCAAAAGAGTCAGCTCCTTCTGGTTAATTTCTTTTGCAACAGCAGTTAGAAATACATACATTTTGTTTGTCTTGAGATATATTGAATCTATTTTGGGGCTGGTTTAAAATAATAATGATAAATAAGAATTTTTTCCTATAGCACAATTTGTGACATGAATGTTGATAAATATTAATATGACTGTAAAACAATAAAGAGGTGAGACTATATAAGAAACAGTGTTTTCTGGTGTGTAAAATAAAATCTTGTAACATCAAATTTAATGACATTCAGTTCTTAATAGTTGGGTAAATTATACAAATGGGAATTTAGGGTAGCTAACGGTGTTTTAATTTTAATCCCTAAATGAGATGCAAGTCTATGCAAAAACTTGTCTCACTTTTAATAAGTTGACTCATTGGTGAAAACAGTTGAGGGCAGTACTTTAATATATAAAAGTACATTTCAAGGATATATGAAAAATACTTTAGATTTCAAGTTTCTTGGAAATTTTTGTTTAGTTGTTAAACTGGTGCAAAAATGTTTCTTGACAGAGAGAAATTCTGACTGTCCTGCCTGCTAGGGTGGGACTCATCTCAGTCTGGTTAGTTACTTTTACTGTGGAAAACCTGGAAGAGGATTTGATTACAGATATTTAATTGCTTTGGTGATCATACTTCTGAATTTGAAAACTTTTTAAAAAAATCTTAAATAAGCAGTCTATGGCTGGCTTATTTGATTGCATCTGTTCCCAGAAATTTAAGATTTGGAATGCAGAGACTACTCCGGACAAAGCAAAATGATCACATTCAAAATGGCGGGCAGTTGTGATCCCATGTGCTTATTTCTACATGCTGAACAAGTGACTTAGCTGATCCCCCAAAAATATCTGTGGAGAATTTCTGTTAAATACTGTGGTATATGAAATACTGAAAACAGTAAGACACTTATGTTTTTAATGGGAAAGCCAGGCTAAAATACCAAGCCCAAATACAAAATTAGAAAAAAAAAAAGAAAGAAAGAAAAATGTTGCCAAATAAGATTTAGATCTTGCAGTACTCATAACCTGAACATCTGATGATGAGCCACAGTGTCATATAATTTGTTAAACGCTTAGAAGTATACGTTGAACCCAATAATACTTAAGTTGCCTTGAGTTTAAAAGGGCTGGAGAGATGGCACAGGGGTTAGTTACAAACACTTGCTGCTTAGGCAAAGGACTTGAGTACTCTTCCCAGCACCAACAGTGGCAGATAACCAACATCTGAAACTCCAATTCAGGGGATGTGATGTCCTTTCTGATCTACAAGGGCATCAGGCATGCATGTTGGCCACATACGTGTAGGCAAAACACTCAAACATGAAAATAAGTAAGTCATTTTTATGAAATGAAAGGACTGAGGAGCGTGCTTGAGGCTGTGCCACTGAGGCATATGATCAAGTTAAGAGACTAGGAAGGGTAAGGGGGTAGAAAGCACACTTCAGACTGGACTCTGGAAGACTGTGATGAGAATGGCTGATTTATCACGCAGGACAGACTTCTATAAAGATTGTTTCATGTAGTTTTCTCAGGGGCAAGACTCTTCCGGGGAGAATGACTTAGTGGTAGCACATGGTGTAAATTCGAGGACCTTGCAGCTGTTCACAATCCCATCTTCCACTCGTGTGACTAGACTGCTTTATCTTCTCACTCACACAGCTGTGACACAGAACTCCTGTCTGTGCTGAAAATGTGGCCACGTGTTTGCGCACTTTCTGCCAAGGAGGGACAGTGTGAGTACACAGAAATACAAAGGTAACAGCCCTGTATTTGTGTCAAAGACCTGTTATTGTTTCTTTCTTTCAGCCTTATAAACATCACAGTAACTGTCATCTGCAGGCAATCCAATCCTTCATTCTTGTTACATCTGCAACTTTAACAGATAAGGGAGAGAATGATGTCTTTTCCCTCTTTCTAGTCTCCGTGAACTGATGACTTCTGACATTAATAAAAACTTTCTTTTTTTTCTCTTAATAAAATTAAGAAAAATCTATACAATAGTTGATACAGGACTGATTTTGGTATAAGTAAGTAAGTGGGAAAAAGGAGTCTTCTCTTCAGCCCAGCCACCCAAAGTTTTACTTGCCCTGGTTCTGTAAGTGCTATTCTCAGGATTCAACAGAACACCAGGAAATAAAGTGAGTTCAGGAATTTTACTTTATCGCTAATGCTCTCTCTCTACATGATTAGCCTGATACCGCATTTACCTGCAATAAGTAGATAACTGAAGTTGGGAGGAAGTCTAATTGCTGGCCCTCTATGTAGGGTATTGACTTGTTAACATCTTTCTCTTATCCCTATACAGGGGAGGCAGACATGATCCTTTCTGCCATAGCAGTTGTCAAATACGTAGATCAGGGTAGGGGTTTGAAGTTTACGGCCTGTATTGTCTTTGGCTGATGCCATAGTTTGAGCGGGGACAGGACATTCTCTGCAGTTGAGTGGAGAGTGGGGTATGACTTTCACACAAAATCTGGTGCCTTATATTTGACCATGTCCCCTGGAGGGGGAGACCTGGTGGCACTCAGAGGAAGGATAGCAGGCTACCAAGAAGAGACTTGATACCTTATGAGCATATACAGGGGGAGGAGGTCCCCCTCGGTCACAGTCATAGGGGAGGGGAGTAAGGGGAAAATGGGAGAAAGGGAAGAATGGGAGGATACAAGGGATGGGATCACCATTTGAGATGTAACAAGAATAAATTAATAAAAAAATAAAAAAATACATAGATCAGTGCCTGCTCTGTTCATGTGTAAGATTGGGTCCTGACAACCTTGGCAGGTCTCTGAGAAAAGTAAAAGTACTCACTTTGAGTTGTTTGGAAGAAGTCTCATGATTCCTGAATTGGAATGTAGTGGGACTAAATATATGGCACTGTAAATAAGAGGTGCAATTGTGTTAGTGTGTTATGTAGCTTGAATGATACTATTTATCACGTTTTGATTTCAATAGTGAAGCTGATCACATCCTAGAGAAATGCATTAATTTAAAAACCTCTCAATGGGTAAAGCCTGAAGAGTTCACGTAAGGCCTCATACCTCATTGAGAACTGTCTTTTGTTGTTTAGATATATTTAGTAAAAAATTTTAGTTGGAGACGAACCACTGCTGAGGATGACTTGATCATGAAGTCTGATATGTTCTTCCTTACACACAGCTTAGGTACCATATTAATATGCTAAAACTTCATGCAAGTGTTGAAAACATCTTGCACCATTGGTTTACTTAGACAGCACTAGATTAAGGTTCTACTAACATTCTAGGGCTTAACTTTCAACCAGCTGCCATCCTCTTATGTACTGCCTATTGCTTAACATGCACTTCTTCAGAATAAGGCATGTAGCTGGTGTTTGTCTTCACATTTTCAAGTTGAGACTGTGAAGTGTGCACGACACCCTGTCTAGTAACTAATCGGGGGGGGGGGTGGCTGAAGCTGGGACTCCCCATTCCTGTTGCCAGTGGGGCCTTTAAAGATTGGCTGACTTTACATTCATTGCCTTGGACAATTCCTCTTTTTCTCAGAAAGTGTATAAAAGCCCACATTCTTGCAAATTTCTGTTTATATGACGGATAAAGGCAGAATATGAAAAATATCCCATTTATGGGGGGCTAGAAAAATGGCTCAGTGATAAGAGCACTGGCTGTTCTTCCAGAGGTCCCCAGTAACCACATGGTGATTCGCAAGCATCAATGATGGATCTGACTCCTTTATCTCAGTGTCTGTGAAGACAGATTACTCATATACATAAAAACAAATAAATATTTTAAAAATCCTATTTATATTTCCTTTTATATGTAAAAAGAAATGTGAAAATAATTCTTTAGGTGCTAAAAGGATGTTAAAAATGATTATAGCTTTATCATACTTCAGTTTTGTTTAGCTCAGCTTAAAATAAAATTTTCTTTTATTTTATAATTAAAAAAAAATCATTCTTCTCTCATACATTACATCCTGACTTCAGTTTCCCTTTCCCCCACTTCCCCCATCCCCCAGATCAGATCTTCCTCCATTTTCCTTAAACAAACAAACAAACAAACAAACCCAGCAGGCCTCCCAGGGTTATCCACTCAGCAAGGCCTGAAAAGATACAATAAGACTAGAAATAGACCATCATACCAAGGTTAGGCAAGGCAACCCAGTAGGAGGGAAAGGGTCCCAGTTGCAGGAAAAAGAATCAGAGATACCCCCTAACATCAAGCTCCAGCATTTGTCTTTCTAGTCTCTGTGATCCCCTGTGAGCCCTGTGTATTGAACATTCTGTGGGTCATGTTCTAGTAGCATCTTTGATTTAATCCTACAGTCCTTCATCCTCTTCTGTGGGTTCCCCTGGCTCCACCTGGCTGTGGGTTCTGCATCTGTTCCCATCAGTTGCTGATAACATCCCTCTGATGACAGTTGGGTTAGGCACCACTCTATTGAGTGTAGCAGAATATCGTTAGAAATTATTTCTTCCCTTCTCGCCTTCTATTTCAGATGTCTATTTTATTTCCTCATCTGAGCGATAGTCAAACATCTTCCCATTGGGTCCTCTTTGGCGTCTTTGGGCTTGTGGATTATAGCATGGTTATCCTGTTCTTTATTACTAATATTTTCTTATAAGTGAGAACATACTATGAATGTCTTTCAGGGTCTGGGTTAGCTAACTCAGGATGATCTTTTCTAGTTCTATCCATTTGCCTGCAAATTGCATGCTGTCTTTGTTTTTAATGTCTGAGTAGTATTGCATTGTGCAAATGTACCATTTTCTTTACCCATTCTTCATTTGAGGGATATCTAGGTCATTTCCAGTTTTCAAATAAAGCTACTATGAACAGATGCACAGAACCACAACCAAACAACAGGCCAAGCTTTGAGAGTCTGGTGGAAGAGTGGGAGGAAGGATAGAGGGAGCCAGAGGAGACAATGACACCACAAAAATACCTATAGAGTCAACTAACCTGGACCAATGGCAGCTCACAGAGACTGAACCAACAACCAAATAGCATATAAGGGCCTGACCTAAACCCTCTACACATATGTAGCAGATGTTCAGCCTGGTCAACATGTGAGTCCCATAACAATTGGAGTAGCAGCTGTCTCTGATTCTGTTGCCTGCCTCTGGGACCCTTTCCTCTAGATTGGCTGTCTTGTCAGGCCTCAATGGGAGAGGACATGTTTAGTTCTGCTGTGACGTGATATGCCAGAGTGGTGGATACCTCTTCTCTGAGAAGAAGGAGAGGGGGGCCATAGAGGGAGGGGTCATGATGGTAGGACTGAGAGGAGAGGAGGGAGGGGGTTGGGATCAAGCTGTAAAGTGATTAAATAAATAAACAAACAAAGGAAAACTCAAAACAAAAACCCTTCCTCTCTCCCTCCCTCCCTCCCTGCCTTCCTTCCTTCTTTCTTCCTTTTCTTCTTTTGCCAGTCATGTTTGGGTCTATCTTAGGTGTTTGGGCTATCCTGTCTCTGGTTCTTGTCACCCAGGTAGTGTCACGGTGTGGGCTTCCTCTCATGGTTTGGGCCTCAAGTTGGACTAGTCATTGGTTGGCCACTCCCACAAGTTCTGTGCCACCATCTTGCAGGCAGGACAGATGTAGGTTGAAGGTTGTGCGGCTGGATTGATGTACCATTACCACTCCTGGGAACCTTGCCTGATTATAGAAGATGGCCAGATCCATCTCCATTTCCCCATTAATAAGAGACTTTGCTAAAGCTACTTTCATAGATTTCATGGAGTTTCTACTGCACTGCACTGGCCCCAATTCAGTCATCTATTCGAGAACTCTCTCCCTCTGTCCCCTTGACTGACCTCCAGAGTCTGATCTCTCCTCTTCCCATCCCCACTTGCCCCCCAGGCCACTGGCAAAAATATATTTTATTTTTCCTTCCCAGGGATATCCATGCATTCCCCTTTATAATGTTACTTATATGTAGGTATTAGAAGTTAAATAAAGGATAATTGTGCCACAATCCCAGAACCAGAGAGGCTTAGTAATAAATTAAAAATTACTATACTCATCCAAAAGAAGATTTTGTTTATTAAGAAATTAATGACTGTTATCATTTTCATATATATATATTATATATATAATATATATATGCTTTGAAGAATTTCAAGCCTATAAGTGAATGTAAGGTGTTGTATACCAAACACTTATATGTCCCAGAGTGACAGGCTGTTACCGATATCAAATTTGTAAGCTGCCTCACTGTGTTTCATATGCAGAGACATGTTTGCTGAGCCATTAGAAAATCATGCAGACATCATGAGAATTCACCTCTAAGCACAAATGTCTAATCAAAGAGAGTTCTTCACCATAACTTTAGTAATCAAGCATACACCATGAAATTAAATGGTGTTTGGACAAATTAAAATTCCCAGAATTACCTATCAAGCACCTTTAATGTTCTTTTTCTATTTTGTTTCTGTTTTCATGCATTTTTCTGTTTAAAACCAAATATTCATTTGGAAATTTAAATAGAATTCCTTTTTAAGCTACACATATAAGATTGCCACATAAGCAGGATAGTATATATATTATAGCTATTTTATCAAGCTTTAACACCTGTGATACAAGTTTTGAATATAGGCTCAGTGTATACAATCAGTTGCAACAAATCATTGATATAGGTTTGATCCTTAGAACCTAGAGTGGAAGAGAGAATCAACTCAGGAAAGTGGTCCTCTGACCTCCAAATCACAGTGTTTTGTGGGAACATCCATGCTCTGCACAGTGGGAAGACAGTGAATACGTCTCACAGAAGTTCCAGATGGACAAGAACAATCAGAGGGCAAGGGCAGTTATTGCACAAGGAGTAGCCTCAGTGTGGTTCCCAGAACACATATGAAAATGGAAGGAGAGAAATGACTCCACAAAGTTGTCCTCTGACCTCCTCACCTATGTTCCTGAATGCTCTTCTCCCAGTAATAATAAATAAATTTTAAAATGTTTCACGTTCTTTCCCCCTACATTCAGATGCTTATTTCTTTGTTATTATCCGCAGGTGTGTTGCCATGCAACCACCCATCAGAACTTCTTATTTCTATTATCTCTAGCCTAATTCATGTTGACCAGAAGTTCCCCATCTTGCCTCATATTCTTTTTCCCAGCCTCCAGTACTTGGGTGAGGGGGATCACATAGTAACTGTGATGTTGCAGTTACCTTTCTTTCCTTCATGCAGTTATCTATTGTTCCATCCCATCATGCTGTTAGTTGCTGAGTTTACTCTAGTACGTTTCCCTATAACACATTTACTATCCATACCAGATGGTAGACACTGAGGTTGCTTTCATAGTTTGGCTACCTACTGTGCAGTGTTTCAATATGCATGGGAGTTCAGACTTACCTTTGGCATGATTATTTTATTTCTTCTGAATACATACCCAGCAGTGTGATTGTGAAGTCATATGGCTATTGGATGTTTAACTTTTGTCGAACCTTCATACCATGTTACTGTTTCCTTAATGTCCTTACTAGCTTACATCTTCTTCAACAGTATGCAGCGACTTACACTTCATACACATCACAAACAACATTTGCTATCTTTCTCTTAAAAATAATTCTCTTAAAAACATTCTTATGGTGTGTTGTGATATCTGATTGTGGTTGTGATTTGAATTTCCCTGGTGAAAAAGAGACTTTGCTCACTAGGAAGTTGATTTTCAACCCATGATTCAATTAAAGATCATTAAATATATTAGGTCATCTTGGCTTTCTCTTTTATTATAAAACATGTCTTCTTTGTGATTGTTAGGACTTGAGGCTTTAGGGAAAAAAGCAGCTTTTTAAAAAGAAATTCTGTGGCAATGAAGTATGTATAAAATTTAAAATCATGTATAGCATTTTCATTAAGAAAACCAAATGAATACTATGTAATCTTCACAGTGTATCTCCAGGTAACTTGCCTCATTAATGATGCTTCTTAAAGTAATTTCTGAAGAAACCTTGTTTCTTGTGATTGCTAGATACTGGGGGATAACTAATACTTTAAGATTTTATTTTCTAAAAATTTTGGCAATGTTTAATAAAATTGTACTTAATATTTTTACTATCAATGATGGTTTTTATAATGAATATATTATTACATTAGTCCTTCCAAAATTTTCTACATATTTTATTAATTTTATATTGACCTATATACCTTCATTAAAGGAACAGTTTTTCTCTTCTATATTTAATTAAAATAGCATTATTTTATATATTTTATGAGTTATAGCATCTATTGTTATTATTATTATTATTATTATTATTATTATTATTATTATTATTATTATTATTATTAGTTTATTCAGAAGTTATACTAAGTATGTTTGGTGGAAACCTTTAAAGCTGGTCTTTTGATATGCTCTTATCAGTCTTCTGGTTCTGCAAAATATGACCAACTTATTGTACACTTTCCTTGCCCAGGACTTGGAACCAATCACTGTTTCATGTAGCCCTTACTTGGAACAACACTGGGAACCCAAAATTTGGGTTCATTGCATTTAATATTGTTTTGTGCATTTTCCAGGGGATAGATCTAAGAAGGAAAAGCTTTATGGGAGTCTCTCACACTGATAGGTACATATTGTGGTTTTTTTTACACCTTTTTCCCAGTGTAGTGCTTCAGTTTTACTTTTTGAACTAGAAAAATCTTGACCCAGCATCAATAAATTCATTTATTCAGTGTATTCTATGGTTCTCACCAACATTCTCAGAACTACTATACTGTTACCTTTGTCATTAGGAAATGTAAGACAATAAATTTAAGTCCTCCTCATATGACATGTTTGTGTTGAGGCTCTATATTCATAGGAATATTGCATTAAAGTTACTTGTATTATATCTTCAAAAAAGATAATCACTATATTTTAGTGAAAGATTCATATATTCTTCTTTTTACTATTCATTAAAATTTTATTCATTAAAAGTGTATTTTGATGATATTCTACTCCTTCCAGACATCACTCCTACATATCCCTCCCAACTTCATGTTCTTTTCTTATTTCTAAAAAATAATTAGAGTCTATACTTTAGTAAGTTATTTTTCCTTTTGTTCAAGGCTATCAGGTCTCATCTTGGTAGCCTGCTTATCCTTTTCTGAGTGCCATCAGGCCTCCCCACCAAGGGGAAGTGGTCAAATATGGGGCACCAGAGTTCATGTCAGAGTCATTTTGCACTTTCCACACAGCTGTGGAGAATGTCCTGTCCATTGGCTAGATCTGAGTAGGGGTTCAATGCTTACTGCATCTATTGTCCTTCATTGGTGCAGTAGTTTAGGTAGACGCCCCTGGGTCCAGATGTGCCTGTCATGATGTTATTCTTGTAGGTTTCTAGGACCCTCTGGGTCCTTCTATTTTCCCATTCTCCCATACTTCTTTCACCTAGAGTCCCAGTAGGAGATCCTCACATCTATCCCAATCTTCTGGTAAGAGAAGACTTTCATGGGACATCCCTTTTGGGCTAGTGTCCAATTATAAGCGAGTATATACCATGTGAGTCTTTCTGGGTCTGGGTTAACTCACTCAGTATGATCATTTCTAGTTCTATCCATTTGTCTGCAAATTTCAGGATTTCTGTGTTATTAATAGCTGAGTAGTATTCTATAGTTGACAAATGGAATTGAATTGAAGACCCAGAAATAAATCCATACACATTTGGACACTTGATTTTTGACAAAGAAGCCAAATCTATTCAATGGAAAAAGGATAGCATCTTCAACAAATGGGACTGGTGTAACTGGAGGTCTACATGTAGAAAGATGCAAGTAGATCTGTATTTATCACCATGCACAAAACTCAAGTCCAAGTGGATTAAAGACCTCAACATAAAACCAGATACACCAAATCTGTTAGAAGAAAAAGTGAGGAAGAGCCTGGAACTCATTGGCACAGGAGACAACTTCCTGTACCGATCTCCAACAGCCCAGGCTTTAAGGTCAACAATTAATAAATGAGACCTCATGAAGCTGAGCAGCTTCTGTAAGGCAGAAGACACTGTCAACAGAACAAAGCGACAGCCTACAGACTGGGAAAAGATCTTCATCAGCCCTACATCTGACAAAGGGCTAATCTCCAAAATATATAAAGAGCTCAAGAAATTAAACTTCACCAAACCAAATAACCCAATTAATAAATGGGGCTCAGAACTAAACAGAGAATTTTCAACAAAGGAACCCTGAATGGCTGAGAAACACTTAAAGAAATGTTCAACCTCCTTAGTAATCAGAGAAATGCAAATCAAAACAACTCTGAGAACCCATCTTGCACCCATCAGAATGGCTAAGATCACTACACAGAAGGTCATAGAATTTAACCTGAAAATAGACATGAAATGGACAGTTCCCTAGTTTTCTCTTTTGGTGATTAGATTAGCCAATGATTTCTATAGTTTGTTATTTTTATTAAATGATTAATATTCCTACTCTTTTTAGTTTTGTAATTTTCTAATTTCTAATGTTTAAAAATTCTTTCTAGTTTACTTTTTATTGTTTGCTAATTATACAAATGAGTGGTTACTCTAGTCTTATACATTTTTATGTGTACTGTTTTAGTTAAAGTTGTTTTCCTAGTTGAGAGTAAGCTTTTGTCTTGGTTTTTGTCCTCATGCTTAAGTATCCATTGCCAGGAAGCACTATGATTTGGCCTGGATTGGCCTTATAATTTTACTTACAATTTTACGTTGTGGTCAAGATTTCATATTTTCCTTTTTATAGAATGTATTTAGAGCTTTTAGGCTGTCTAATGTACATTCAGTTTTTGTGAGTAGTCTGTAGCTCTTAAAATGACAGAAACTACCCTTTTTCCTGTGACATTGGGTGTGTCTGTTGTCTGCCATCTTGCCATCAACCTACCCCACCATTCGTAGTCACCTAAGTTTTTATATCATTGTTCATTTTTTTCTCGGATTTTTTTAAAAAATAGAAAGTAAACATTAAGTATCTCTTTTGAATAATACATTTTGGTCTCAGCTAGCGGCTCTGTCTCTGCAGCTGGATAGCGGGTTATTTGTTGCGTATCATGGTGAACTTTGGTCTTTAACATCCTAAAGTTGCCATTCAGAAATCCCATCTGACTCCTTCCGGTCTGTAATGCATTTTCTCTGTTAGCACTTCAAGCTGGTTTCGGTTCATGGAATTTGCTGCTGTGTTCTTGCCCATTTTTGTATTTTACTACCTCTGAATCATCTTGTTTTAAGGTTTATATTGCAGACATTAGCTTTACATTTTATTTCTGAGTCTACAGGATATGCAATTAACAAAAGGCAAAGCCACTTACTAGCTGATATAAATGATATCACCGAATGCCAGTTATATATACATTAAATGTGGTTAATAAAATGCGTATTTTATGTTATATTATTTCAGGCATATATTGTACATATTTAGACATTCTCCATTTGTGTCCAGTTTTACATGGCATATAATTTTACTTGCTTCTTTTGAATTTTGCTATTCACAGGCTTATGTAACTTTTTGATTTTTGTCTTCCCTTTATCAAATTGCAGAGTGTATTCTTTAGAAGACACGATACTTAACTTATGTTCTCATACATTTGTCTTCAGGATTCGATTTTCTTTATTAATTGCCTTAGATCTGTAACTTAATGTATTTCTCATTAGTTATTCTGTGGTATTTTACAAACATTTTCATAGTGGATGGTGTTTCTACAATAGTATCTGTGAGATTTTTCACACCTGAAAGCTTGTCTGTGCTTTTTTAGTTGAATGACATCACACAGTGGTCTCCTCAAGGTTTTGAAAATATTACACTACGTTTGCCTTTTTTTCCCCTGTGAGCATATTTTCCCTAGCCTTAAATTCATCACTTCATTCATTCCTCTATCTTTATCCAGGGACCATAGAGAATCATTCTACCCTTATGATCCAAGTGTTTTGTTCTAGGTTTAATCAAGGCTTCCTGGACAGACTTTCTAAGGACACTTTGAGCCCTTTCAAAGGAATTGTGCTCATGTCTCCTTATTTTTGTTTTTCTTTTATGTTTATCCTGAACTCCAATTATATGTATAGGGCATTCTCATTCTTTTATGCCACTTACTTACGCCCTTAGTCATTTTAAGTTTTTAATCTCTTTTTACAGTGGACTTTTATTACATTTTATTTATTTTTTTTTTTTTGTAGTATGCATGGTCTGTCTGTCTGTCTGTCTCTGTCTGTCTGTCTGTCTCTGTCTCTGTCTCTCTCTGTCTCTCTGTCTCTCTCTCTGTGTATTTCAAAGGATGGATGCCATATATCCAGAGTGTTTTACTACAATGGAATGTAACAATAATATTGAAATGTAATTCTGACTTTAAATTCTAAATTTAAATTTTATTTTAATTTTGGATCTTTTGGAATATGTTTTCAGACATTTTGCGGGGGGGTACTGTTACTTTCTTCTAATCCTGTAGTAGTTTGGAATATTTTGCTTCATAAAACATAATTTAGTATAAGTCTTAATTATTGGAATCTCACTTTTAACTAAAAATATTCTGCTATGATTTAACTTCTTCTGAGGTCAATAGTTTAAATAGTTTAACAGTTTAATTTTTATTTTGTTACTTTATTTACATGAAGGATTATGCAATATTTTAAATATTCTTATAATCAAATATTATGATCAAAATGTATATTTGTCACATGTTTACACAACCTTGTTCTAAGATACGACAAGAAGAAGGGTTCACTTATTTGGTTCTGTGGGAAACAGGTGTGTGCCTGTTTTGTGGCAGTGAGTCAGAAGACACATTGGAGGTTTGACTTTACTATTCTTCCAGAGCTTGCTAGCAGAAGCTCTGTCAGCTTTAGTTGTGGTTAGTTGGTTTTTGTTTATTTTTCTCGGGCTGCTTTAGAGAATCTTGACAAAAGAACAGTTTAGAATATGATCTGTTTATATTTTTATATTTTAATCACAATCAATTTGTTATTTAGATGATGCTTAAATTTTCCCATATATATGTGTGTGTGTGTGTGTATGTGTGTGTGTGTGTGTGTGTGTGTGTGTAAACACACACACACTTTTCCATCATGTGTCATTGTTACAGTCTGGAACTCTTATCTTAATCATTGACCTTTAAAAAATTATTTATTTGGGGTTTTAACTGCAAGATATGATAGTTTTTTCCCAAATATAATAGCTGGGTGAACTAATTTACACTGAAAAAGTGTTTGAAATATATCTAGAACATGAAGAAAATCATAATTGTAAAATTGTAATTTTTTTGTATTATGCTCTAGTTTTGGATTCAATAAGTGGCAGGGAATGTTACTTCCTAAAATGTAGCTCTGCTGTGTTATAATATGAACTTAAAATTTGCAGCTGTAAATGAGTTTTTAAACTGTTATTTTCCCTAAAATGTAAAGCATAAAATTATCTGTTTTTATTAAGAGAGAAATAAAATCCAAGTTTATTTCCTAAATAATAAGATTTGATTTCAAGAGTTCAAAACAAAATATTTTAATGAACAAAGTTTTGTAAATATGAGGTACATCATATAAACATGTACGTAAAAGTTGCCAATTGAAAACGTACGCTGTTCAGTTTGTGTAGATCTCTGAAGTGTCACACTTAGAGCTGTCAAGTGCCTGCTTGTCTTTAATGTGTGGCTCCAACTCACAACAGTACCCGAGCTACTAAAACCTCATTGTGGGTATCAGGCTGCGATTATCTGTATGAGGAAGAGAAATGGGTTATTTCCCTATACTCTACTACAGTCCCTTTGGTTTCTTGTAAATGAGACCAAATTTTCCATCTGCCTTCATCCTCTGTTAATGAATTAAGCAAAACCCACCACATTCCCTCTCTTTGAGTTTCTGCTACTATAACCCTTGATTAAATGTCAGCTTTTTGTTTCCATTGTTTTACTTTCCCCCTATTTACATTTTTGACAGCCTTCTCCCTCAACTGAATACTGTTATCACTTCTTTATTTTAATCCTCTCCCAAGCTGCCTATATTATCACCCCTGTGTTTCAGAACTCAGAATCTCACCCTTTAATCCACTAATTGGCTTGTTACCCGGGCTTGCCTTGCTGCTGCTTTGTGTGTCTGACCCTTCTTTCTTCTCCACAACCTGCACACTAGGCTTGAAGTCCTGCCAGATATTCTTATCCTGTGTCCTCCTTCATCACCCAGAGGACTTTATTATTTTCTTTTATAATCTTCCTAAAGTTTCTGTGAATGCAACATCCATTAGGGGAAATAGCACAGCTTCCCATATTCAAACAAAAATTTAAAAATATTTCTATTTCATAAAGTCATTTTAAAAAGATATATGTTGAATTTAAGAGCTAAGAAAATGTATGTAATTAAGGCATTAATTTCAATTTTCATTCTTCCCTTTGGTTAAGAAAGAATACATATGTAGGGTTTGTTCAGAGGGTCATTTCCTATTTAAATATGAAGATAACACCTTTATTGTAGGAAATCCTGATTTATATTACTTTTTTGTGAGGGTGAACATGCGGCAAGGTAAAAATGTCTGAAAATGAAATGAGACAACATTGTTACAAACTTTATGTAGACACGAGGTCTGGTGAGCGTAGCTATTTGTAGTACCATCTTCAAGTATTTTACATGGTATGGCATATTTATGAATACAGGACAATTTATAGATGAGCATGTTGATGTATGCACCAGACATTAAATGAAATCACACTTAAAATGCCAAATTAGACAGTAGTTTGAAAAATTTTGTTTTTCATGGATTTTTTTTCCCAAAGTATATTTTCTTTTCATTGTTTTAATTTTTTTTTTTTTTTGACACACACGCAGTCTGTTAGAAACTAACAAAGAATTTTGGTAAGAACTTGTAAGATGAATAACTCACCAGGAGAAGTCATAATAGGGATTTTAAGTTCAACCAGACCATTTAGGAACCGTGAGGTACATCCACAGGACAGGCAAGCAGCATGGATGCAGGGGCTGGGGTAGAGGAGGGCATATCGGAGCAAAGGCTATCATGCTACAGGAGATAAGATGAGACCCCAACAGGTATGTCTAAGACACCTCTTACAAATTAGGAATTAGAGAGACTCCCCTAAGCATGTAGTAAAGTCAAAGCAGCAATGACTTACCGAGAGGAAAAACAGTTTTATAATAAACAAAAGGGCTTACCTTATAATTTTATCAACCTGATTCCATAGTTTATCAAAAGTGATAAAGAAAAAATATATAAAAATAGAGAAGAATTTGAAGAATATCACCATGAGAAACTGCTTTTCCACAAATATTAAAAGTTCAAGTCTGACTAAAAATGGTAGAGAAGTCACTACTATCTAAGTGTAAAGATTGAATACAATTTTCTATAGTTTCACCAATAAAATAAATCTCTTTAGTGAAGTGGGTTTTTTTTTTTTTTTTTTTTTCTGAATTCTAGTACTGGACATTGGAGTTGCTCTTCAAATGTGTTTTCAGATTCAGGCTTCCTGCTATTTGGAATACTTCCTCCCTGATTGATCCGTATAGTTTGGTTAGAATGCTGTAAGGACAGGAAAGCCATGGGCTGCAGGAGGGTGCAGCAAAGTGGTGAGCACAGTGTGATCTCTGCCTAAGCCTTGTGCAGGGAAGTTAGGGGGACTACCCATAGAGTGACAGAAGTGGGCCTGGGAAGTTAGGGGGACTACCGATAGAGTGATAGAAGTGGGCCTGGAATTGCTGGATTTTGAAATGTTTATGTCTCACATTTCAGTTATTAGTCACAAGTTGCTACTTCTCACTAGAAATGTCGTTTATCTAAGTCAGCTGTGTTGTACAGCATGACGGACACTGGGCTTTGCAGAGATGGTATAAGGAGAAGGAAAAGTATATCTTAAATCATTTTATGTTGATTATACCTTGAAATAATGTTTGCGATGCGTGAGTTACATAAAATATATAATTGAAATTAACTAATTTATCTTTTCCTTGTTTGCATGTGGTTGCCGGAGAACTTAACACGAGATATTTGCTTATATTATATATAAACAACAGAGAGGGCAATTTTGATGCTTGTCAGATTTCTATGAAAGATTTTTAACTTCATATGCTCTGGTTATTAACCTAGTGCCAACATCAGTTGAAGTTTTTGTGTTTCCAAGTATATTGTGATACATACTCAGAGCCGCGTGTCTGCATATTTTCTTTCTAGGAAATATTTTCAGGATTTTTAGTGAAGATGTGTGTTAGCATTGTCAGCGCCCCATGGTCTACCCCAAAGTAATCTTTTTTTGTGTTCTTTCAAGACCATTTCATCTCAGTTCTCTCTGGAGTTGTGAACAGTGAGATATATTAGCTGTCTCTGGAGGAGATATGAACATAACAGTAGCCAGGCACGGTGGCATAGGCCTTTAATCCCAGAATTTGGGAGGCGGAAGCTGGTGGATTGCTGTGAGTTCGAGGCCAGCCTGGTCTATAAAGCGAGCCTTGGACTGCCAAGATAACACAGAAAAACCCTGTCTTGAAAACCAAAACCAAAACCAAAACCAAAACCAAAACCAAAACAGTACAAAGGATCTTGGGAAGGGGAAGGAGAGAGGTCATGGATGGGGTTCTGAAATGAATGTCCAAATGTGGCAAGGTGCCAGGAACTGGGGCAGTACAGTAAGTTTCCGAGACACTCATGTAGAGAGGGTGTGGTTGCAACTGTTTCCAAGTCAGAGAAGCGAAGGCCTATTATTGCCATCACTCCCTCAGAAGCATTCCTCCACACAGGTTTTTCAGTGAAAATACACTTTTTGTGCTTGTTGGTTTTGCTTTGAGTTGTCATTCTGTGTATTACTTTCTAGAGAGTCTGGATGTGCCCTTTGACTTCTTTTTCAAAGGGTTGTTCAGAATTGGGACTTCAGCTTTCAAATCTGTAATACTGTTTTCATCCCAAGTGTATAATTTTTTTTTGCTGTTTTAAACACATTATATCTTTTTTATTTTCTAATTATAGAAATTAAAATAAAATGTAGTGAATTGATTAGTCTATGCTTACCTATTTTATTTTCATTTTTATGTTTTCCTCGATTCTCAATAAGCAGCTAGGTTGCTTTTTTGTATATTACTTTCTTGTAGAATTCTAAAAACTGCTATAAATTCACCACTCCTGGCTTTCTAAAAAAAATTCAAGTATCTTTACATTGCTATTTGAAAAAAAGAAAACCTCAGTTATTTTTTTCTACCAAAATACAGTGTTGCATTTCAAAACTAATTTTTCATGGATCTTTACAAATGCAATTCATGTCATCTCTGCTTAATTATTTTTTTTCCAGTTTTTATAAAAAGTAATTTTGGTCAATAGAGGGTTAAGAAACTGTAGCTGCTGTGATATATCCATGACTCTTTTGGTGGTTTTTAATCTTCACATTTCTTTTACAAGCAGGTACTTCTCTTCCATGTGATATGCAAATCTCTCAGCTCCTACCAGCAACTGGATAGGGATATGTGTTTCATCTTAAAACAAAGGCCAAGAAAAAAATAATAATATGATAAAGTTATTCAAAGGATTTCAGAAACAGGTGTTCTAAGTCTAGGCTAATTGGATTTCAGTTAATTATTCCTTTCACTTTAGGGAATATAAGTAAGAAATGTTAAAAAAAAAAAAGTGCCTGAAAACTTCACTGACATGCTAATCATTCTGACCATGTTTAACCTAGGCAGGGAAATAAAGGGCCAACTTAATGTGACCGAAGTCTTAATTATGTTTTTCATTCCTACCTTTTCAGATACAAATTATAGGCTTTCTTATGCACTTACCCATTATAGGATGGTATGGCATATTCTAGTTTTTCTCATTTATGTAATTTTCATTTCATTTTCAATTTATGGATAATCATTTTATAATTTAATGATTGGGTCTCTCATTCACATCAGAGATACCAAATAAATATTTCTTACATATGTCAAGTTCTCTAAGTTATCTGATTTTAGATAGTCATTTTCTTTCTATTTTCAGAAAAGTTTGATACACACACACACACACACACACACACACACACACACAGTACTGTTAGTATTTCTCAGAAACTTAGATACAAATGTAGTAATGGAATAGAAGTCTTGTTTGTAAAATAATATAAGAATGCAGAACATAGAACTCTATAAGGACTTGTTTGGCTGGTGGTATTACTCACAGGGCAAAGCTTAGCACATAGCTATACAAACGTTTTGTAGGTAAATGAGTCAATAAGTAAGATATTTTGAAGGAAGCTAACAATGATGACTAGATAGATGCAAGATGCTGTATCTTCTGAGTGGGGATAAGTGACCGGCTAGACGAATGGAATGATTCTTCTACTTACACTGAGTTCTTTGTTTTTAGTTCTAAAGCAAAATTAGGCAAAGGGCTTCATGGTAAAGAAGTAATATCCTGACTTGACTGGCAGATGTGGAGAGTTCAGTCGCAGAGCAAATCAGCCATGTGCTCATGTGATATGCTAAGCACTTAATTTTTTAAACACACACACACACACACACACACACACACACACTATAATTTTTATGACTGCTCAGTGGAAGTGAAATCTATATTTAAGGTATCTTTTCTACTCTGAGAGCGTAGTGTGTGCTAACTAGTTCATCTTCACATTTTTATAAAGGACATTTTAAACTACAGCATTCAGTTTGTTTTGTTTTATTTCTTTTTCTGTATTTTTTAAAGATGGTGTGCTCTGCCATGTAGAAGTATTACGTACTACATATGGTTAGTTCAGGACTCACTATGTAGGCTGCGCTGGACTCAAGCTTAAAGGGATTTTCTGTATTTGCTTCCCAATTGCTAGCACTTCAGGCATATGCAATCAAATACTACCCTTATACGTGAAAAACTTTTTATTATGTTTCTTTTATAACATATACACTTATATTATTACACATGGGTAGAATAAACTATATAGAGCAAGAAGAACCATAAGACAATCAGGAATTATATAAATGTTCCATTCATAGTGATTTGGCTATTTGTATTTGGCAAACTTGAAGTAAACGTCTTTCCCATCTTGTGGGTCTAAATTTCTGAATGGAGATTAATATCTATCATATCTCATCTCTATTAACTTAAAACATCTATCTTGATCTAAAAACATCTTGACCCCTAACCTAATAAGCTTAGCCCTATACTTTGATAGTAGCTGGACTCATGTAGATTACTCATGTTGGGTTTTGTCATAACCACAATATTTATATTATTTTTCTATTTATTTGTTGTAACCATGATTAATAATTTTTCCAAATTCTTAAACTCTTAGTATCAACACTATTACCTTATATTTGGGGGCAAAATTAAGACAGCGAATAAACATTCTTTTCTTTTTTTTTTTTTTTTTTTGCTTTATAAATGTTTTTATTTTTTTAGTTCATTTTTCTAGATTAAAAAAAAGCCCAATATTTTCTATAACCAGTATAACAATTACCTTTTAATAATAACAATGAACACTAACAACAAAATTAGGAGAACAGACGATTAGATAAGTAGGTACGTGAGTGATAAACAGAGAAATTAATAGTACACTACATTGAACAATAAACATTGTTTTCATTGAAAATATTTTCCTTATTTTGATTTTGTTCTTTTATTTTCAACAAAAGTTAATCATTAATATTGATTCATGTGGAAATTATTCAAATACATAACTGAAAAATAGTTGTCCTCCCCTTTTTTGTGTGTTTCGAGACTTGCTTTGTAGACCAGGCTGGACTTGAACTCACAGCGATCTACCTGCCTCTGCCTCCCGAGTGCTGGGATTAAAGGCATGTTCCACCACGCCTGGCTTAGTTGTCCCCTTTCAAAGGTAGTTAATTCTTCATTTTCATTTTACATTGTGATGTGATTACCATTGTATATTTTAAGTAATCCTAATTTAGAAAGTCGATTCCCTCCTCTGTTCTTACTCCCAATAATCAATATTTTGTTTAAGAGGGTGGTCTTTGTAGGGTTGGTGAAGATCTTTTCCCAGTCTGTAGGCTGTCGCTTTGTTCTCTTGACAGTGCCTCCTGCCGTACAGAAGCTTCTCAGCCTCGTGAGGTGCCATTTATTAATTGTTGACCTTAAGGCCTGGGCTGTTGGTGTTCTGTTCAGGAAGTTGTCTCCTGTGCCAATATATTCCAGGTTCTTCCCCACTTTTTCTTCTAATGTATTTAGTGTCTCTGGTTTTATGTTGAGGTCTTTAATCCACTTGGATTTGAGTTTTGTGCAAGGTGACAAATAGGGATCCAATTGCATTTTTCTACATGTAGACATCCAGTTAGACCAGCACCGTTTGTTGAAGATGCTATCCATTGAATAGATTTGGCTTCTTTGTCAGAAATCAAGTGACCATATGTGTGTGGATTCTTTTCAGGGTCTTCGATTCGATTCCACTGATCAACCAACCTATTGCTGTGCCAGTACCATGCTGTTTTAATTACTGTTGTTCTATAGTACAGCTTGAAATCAGGTATGGAAATTCCTCCGGAGGATCTTTTAGTGTATAGGATTGCTTACGCTATTCTGGGTGGTCTTTAGCTATGTGGCTAAGCCTGACTTCACACTTCTGATCCTCTTGCTTCTATCTCTCAAGTGCTAAGATTACAGTTGTGTGCCACCATGCCTTTTGTATGCCGTATAGAGTATTGAATCCTGGTTGTGGTTTTTTTTTGTGTGTGTGTGTGTGTTTCTCTCTCTCTCTCTCTCTCTCTCTGTGTGTGTGTGTGTGTGTGTGTGTGTGTGTAAGCTGGGGAAGCACTTTACAGATTGAGCAGTAGACCAGCATTTTAAATTTTAATAGTTACTAGTTTCACATTGACAAAATTTGAGGTGTAAGAGCAGGGAGGTTGGGGAGGATTAGGAAGGGCACGGGTAGGGGAGGCTGAAGTTAGTATGTATTCTATGAGAGAAAAGAATAAATAAAACATATAAAAGAAAAAACAGGATTCTAATGAATAATAACATCAGATAAAGCAATAAAATAGAAATGAACATATTGGAATTTATTTTGATCATGTTCATTTCCTCTGCCAACTCCTCTCAGATCCTTCTTTGTTCCTACCGACCTGGCTTTGTGTCTTATTGCTTTTATTTATTTATCTTTAAATCCATCAAGTCCAGTTTGTGCTGGTGTGTGTGGAAAGCACTGTTTTCTTGTAGCAACCTTCCACCTCTGGCTTTTACAATGATTCTACTACTTCTTCCCCAATGATATATGAGTTCAGGAGAAGGAGGTATAATATACATGTCCCATTTATAGCTGAACATCCCTCAGTGTCTTATTCTTTGCACACTGACCACCTGTGTTAATAACCACCTATTAAAAACATTTATATGCTCGTATCTATGAGCATTATCTTAATACTATGTTTCTTTAGCAGAATAATTGCAGTAGGACTTCCCCTGAGACCTATGACCTGTCTAGCCACTAGTTCTTGGTATGATAATAGAGCCAGGCATGGATTTCATTTTGTGGAGTGGGTCTTGACTCTAATCAGGAAAGTGGTTGTTCATTCTCTTGACATTTCTATGACTAATGGATCAGAAGGCATGTGTCCTTTTGCTGGTGTTTGTTGTATCTCAATTAGTTCACAGCTAGTAAGACTGACGATTAATTTTCTCCTCCTCTGGTAGCATACATATCACTTTCTAGCACCATGAAGGGTAGCCAGTAGAGATGAAGCTTTTATATCAGCATCCACTTGCTTTTATATGTTCTATGACTCAACTCTATGGTGTCTACAGCATTAGGATCTTGTCATCAAGTTGTAGTAATCAAAAGAAATGACAATAGTCTGAAATATTTGGGAGTCTGTCGGATCTCATAAGACATGTAACCAATTCATAGTCTTTTACTGGTTTGCCTCTGGTATCTAGTAGGGAATTCCTGCCATGTTATAGGTTAATTGCATTTAAACTCTTTTTTATACGAATATTTATTTGGAAGCTTTTTATAGTAGTGAGTTCTGTATTACTCTTTCCAAAGGCCTTTTTCTATTAGGTATCTCCCGATTATTATCTTCTCTGCACTTCTTTCTCACACTCACTTCACTTAACCTTTCTTGTTTATTTTTCTTTATTTCGTTGGTTCATAATTCAATTTTGT
Source organism: Acomys russatus (assembly GCF_903995435.1). NCBI lineage: Eukaryota > Metazoa > Chordata > Mammalia > Rodentia > Muridae > Acomys > Acomys russatus. The sequence goes on along the minus strand of NC_067138.1, from coordinate 46,803,241 downwards.
GTTGTTAGATTTCCTCTAGAGTCAGATGCAATGTCCAGTTATACCAACATAGCTTGTTTCAGTAATAAAAAAAGCCACAATGACTTAACTTTAACTTGTTCATTGTTTAAAAGAAATCATATCCAAATTGATGTTTTTGCTATAGAATTGGGACACAATCCATTCTACTCATAATGACTTTATTTCTCCAGCTACATTTTGTACATTATTATCCAAGTGACAATGTATAATTCCACCATGAACTTGAACTCTGATGTAGCATGCTCATACTATTTAGGGTTTAGCAAATCTTTCCATTAACAAACACAATATATCCTTCCAGCTTTGTGGGCCACATGATCTCCATTCACCTCACTGTTGTACACAAAAACAGCTATAGACATATATAAAGAAAGCTGTAGGGCTCCATTCCACTAAACAACTTTTTGCCAAGAATTACCTGTCAGGTGTATCTGAATTGATGAACACTGCCCATCTGCCCCCTGGATATGCTAGGTCATACATGACTCTGGTGTCACACCTGGTCATTTCGGCAGAGGAATACAGAACACATTCTACTGTTACCTCTCTGATCTGAAGTAGTCATATAAGCTTTTTAGGATCGATTTTACCCCCAAATGTAAAACGGAATAAATTATCACTTAAAGTAACTATAGCTTTTCAATGAGTACTTTGGAAACTAATAGAATCTTGTCAATGTGAAAAATCTTGGTGCTTAGTATAAAATGATTTCATGTAAAATTTGCAGGCGATGTTACTTTTACAATATAGAACCAAATCTAATATTTGGTTTCAACTTATCTAGTTAAAGTTTGCCATTATATATTTATTAATTCAGAAATAAAAAAATAGTTGACTCAGAATATTACACAATGAGTAATAAATGTTTTTGGCTTTTTTTTTTTTTTTTTTTTTTTTTTTTGAGACCTGGCTTCACTGTGTAGCCTTAGCTGTCCTGGACTCACTTTGTAGACCAGGCTGCCTCGAATTCACAGAGATATGCCTGCCTCTGCCTCCCAGAGTACTGGGATAACAGTTGTGTGCCACTGTGCCCAGCTAGAATAATAAATGTTTTAATCAGTCTCTTATTGTGTTTAAAAATTTATTGTCAACAGCTCCTTGCAACTTTTTTTTTTTTTGGTTAGATGAAATAAGGTTTAAGTAGACATTTATCACTAAATATAGAAAAAATATAATTTTCAAAGGAAGCAGCTATACTATTTACAATGGTAATTGCAGCTGAATTCTTTGGTTCATAAATGTAACTTATTTTGAATGATTAAACCTAAATGATTTTAGAACTGCTATTTTACAGGTATGTAATCAAATGTAGTATTTCCTGCTACATTTTAGAACAAAATAACATAAATATCTCAAATCCATGTTTAAGTTTGAAGTAAACTCTTGATCAATCATTTCTTGAAGTACTAAAGTAATTTTTCCACTTATTTCTCTCACGCATTACAAAAATTTTTATGATCTTGCAATAACCGTTTATGCAATTCTTACCTCTTCTATACTATGCCTCTATCCCTCCTTTCTCTTCTTCCTTCCTTACATCCTTCCTACATGTTTTCCCCTTGTTTGTCTACACCCCAGAAACTGTTTATTTCTTCTTCTCAGGGTTTAATGAAAATCTTTTGGAGAACACTTTAGGTTGTTTCTACAGACCCCAGTAGTAAAGTGCACATGTGATAAATCTTGGTTCTGAATTTTTAAAAACAAGAGAATCTCATCTTTAAATGTGATGTGAGGTTGCCCAGCTCAGTTACTGAGCATTATGAATGTCAAGTAGGTGGTATCAGGATACCCACAAAATATAGACACATTCCTTGAACAAAGATCAACTGCTCGACTCTAAGGATGCTGAAAAACATGACATGCTTAGACTCCTGGGAGACACCGAAGTATCTCTTGACTGTCAATTCGAGAGTAATAAAAAATATTTGCACTGCTTGTTTTTCTGATGATGATTTATACTCCTACCTTCCTGTCATTTGCTTCCCTTACATTCTTTTAAATACATGCTGTAGTGATTTTAAGATTATAAGATGTTGTAATCAGTTTCAAGTACAACTTACCATTGTTTGTTTAAAATGTCAAGCTGGGTCTAACTGGGTGTCTACATGTAGGAAAATGGAAATAGATCCATATTTATTACTGTGCACAAAACTAAAGTCCAAGTGGATTGAAGATCTTAACATAAAACTAGATACAGTATATCTGTTAGAAGAAAATGTGGGGAAGAGCCTTGAACTCTTTGACACAGGAGACAACTTCCTGAACAGCACACCAACAGCCCAGGATCTAAGGTCAACAATTAATAAATGAGACCTCATGAAACTGAAAATCTTCAATAAGGCAAAAGGACACTGTCAACAGAACAAAATGACAGCCTATCGATTGGGAGAAGATCTTCACCAGTCTTACATCTGACAAAGAACTAATATCTAAAATATATAAAGAACTCAAGAAAACACAACAAAACCCAAATAATCCAAATAAATTGGAGAACAGAGATAAACAGAGAATTCTCAACAAAGGAGCATTGAATGGCTGAGAAACATCTAAAAAATATTCAATTTCCTTAGATAGCAGGGAAATGCAAATCAAAATGACTCAGATTCCATCTTATACTTATTAGAATGGCCAAGTTCAAAAACTCAAGTGACAACGCATGCTGGTGAGGATGTGGCAAAAGGAGAACTCTCCTCCATTGTTGGAGGCAGTACAAACTTGTACAACCATTTTAGAAATCAATTTGGCACTCTCTCAGAAAATTGGTAATAGCGCTACCTCAAGACCCAACTATACCATTCCTGGGCATGTACCCAAAAGATGCTCCAACATACAACAAGGACATTTGCTCAACTAAGTTCATAGCAGCTTTAGTCATAATAACCAGAATCTGGAAACAACCTAGATATACCTCAACTGAAGAATGCATAAAGAAACTGTGGTATATTTATACAATGGAATACTATTCAGCTGTTAAAAATAAAGAGACCATGAAAAGTGGAGGCAAATGAATGGAATTAGAAAAGATAATGCTGAGTGCGGTAACCCAGACCCATAAAAGACACAGATTGTATATACTCACTTATAAGTGGATATTAGGCCAACACAGATGTCCTCTGAGAGTCTCCACCCAGTGGGGTATTGGGACAGATGCTGGGACTTGGCTGCTGGACTCCAGGTGGATCTCTGAGAGTAGTCTGGAGTAATGGGGGGATGGGAGGACCCAGGGGATTCAGGAGCCCAAAAAGGAGACCATCAAGGCCCACAGATCAGGACTTGGGGCCTGCACAAACTATTGTACCAACCAAGCACAATGCATGAAGTAAACCTAGACTCTCCTTTTCATAGCTAGGCAATGGACAGCTCATTTTCCACAGTTATAGGGAGAGTGGGGACTGCCTCTGACATGAACTCCAGTGCCCCTGATTTGATCATTTCTCCTTGGTGGGGAGGCCTGGTGGGCACACAGAGGAAGGGGGAGCAGGCTATCAGGATGAAACCTGATAGGCTGTGGTCATATGGTAAGGGAGGAGGTCCCCTCTGTCAGAGGTCTAGGGGAGGGGAATAGGGCAGAAGAGGGAGGGCTGGTGGGAACAAGAAGATACAAACTTGGGGATAACAATTGGGATATAATCTGAATTAGAAATTAAAATTAAAAAGGTCAATCTGGATGTGCTGTCCTAAATCTTGAAGAGCAGAACTCAACAGACAGAAGCAGGTGGGTCTCTGAGAGTTTAAAGCCAACCTGCTTTACATAGTGAGTTCTAGACCAGCCAGAACCGTAAAATGCGACCCTGTCTCCAAGGAAACAACCAACCAAATATCTACATATCCAAATATAATTTAGACTAGATTTTCCCCTTTATATTCTACCAACAGGTGTCTTTGTATACTTTTATAAAAAGCCAGAACTTTGAATGTTTTCAAACCACCAACATTAGTGTGAAATTATGTATATTCTTACATTTTTTTGGTCTAACTTTCTAGTTTTGTATTTGTGATTAAAAATTAACTTCAAATTGACACAGAGATGTTTGTTACTGGGTTTTAGTTACTTGTCTTTTTTCTTTCAGAACATTTTGCAAGTTTTACATTTTGTTTTGCTATGTTTGTTGTGTTATTTTTGTAATCCCTAAATGTGTGGTTGCTATCACCTTATGGCTATTTTTATCACTGGTCTTTTGTGTTGTGAATGATGACATAGTTTTAGTTAAGACAGACAAAAAGATGTGATATAAATTTCATTATTTTTGGTCCTTTGCATGATTGATGGCATCAGGAAAATAGCAACAAAGGAAGAAAAACTTGTATTCTGGGAAACTAAATAGCTTTATATGGTATGTTAATCATGTATTGTTTTGTAGAAAAATTTCCAGGCTCTTTAACCCTTTCTTTAAAGCAGTATTATTTATTATTTCAATAAAAGAAAGTTGTCACACACGAGCAAGAATTCTTACTAAAAATTGTATATTTCATATATTCTACTTGTGAAATATAGTAGGAGAAATATTTATGAGTACCATGAAATAGGAAGCTGAAACTGCCATAATTTCTAAATGAAAATCATGTGACAGTTCATCAGTATTTAATGCTAACATTGCTAGATGTGAGCATGAAGAATTTAGCAGCTATTTGTCACAGCCCTCTGTGTCTCTTCCTCTGGTAGCGTGGAATGCTTCTGTAATGGCAACATGAGCCACAACTTTAGCCTAAGATATTAAATAAATGAACATGCTAATGTCGTATTCATTTTTGTTATCTGAAGTCTCTCTCTCTCTCTCTCTCTCTCTCTCTCTCTCTCTCTCTCCCTCTCCCTCTCTGCAATTGTCATTGTTTTCCACATTCCTGTTAAAAATGTTCTCCCACACCTTGGGTTGGTTGTAATCCTCACTCCCATAAGCCATGGCTGGACTCCTTCACCAGATGCAGGTGTTCCCTTGTGCTGTCAGCAGGAATGATTAATGAGGGTTTGCCCTACTGAAAGCAGTCTTTGGAGTATTGTTCAGGGCATCTGTGGAACTGTCGGGGGAGACAAGCACACAAGTGAACAACCAATTATTTGGCCATCACTGAGGCAGCATGAAAAAGATATCAAATTGGACAGAGAAGCCATGCTTTTGTTTGGAGATCAAATATTATTTTTCTGGTGTTAAAAGTAATATGAAACATTCCTTTCAAGGAATCTTGGTTATATTTAGACTTTAACCAGAAATAGATTATTTTTTCCTTTAAAGGTAATTGAGTTAATTGAAAGCAGTATAAGTTGCTTCCTAGGTGGCTGTGATGTAATGAGGTAACATTTTACTTTAGTAACATTGGAAAATATGGACTATGTGCACAGTACGGACGAACCTCCATGCAGAGCTCCTAATTGCTGGTCAGACTGCACAGCCAGGAGTTAGTTTATAAGTGATCAGAGGGTCAGAAGCATCACACTGGAATGCAGAAACAGAAAATGCAACAACAGCAAAAAGCTAAGGACCATCTCAGACTGCAACCAACCCTGGAGTTGGTTCTTAGGTGTAATAATGATTTTTTTAGACTATTAAATTTTCACTGGTTTTGTGATTTGAGTGGAAAAAAAAGAGACTAATAGATCTTGGAGCATAATTTTAATGTGGACTATGAAGGCTGTCTTCATGGTACTACAAACCCAATGCTAAGCCCTGAAACACTAAGAGTTGCAAAGAGCAGATAATGGCATATAAAAAGCGATGGTCAGTAACTACTTTAAAAAGCATGTCCCATGTAACAATAGCAAACAGCCCAACAGAAACCCCAAACCTAATCAACCCTCTATTTAAATATTTTAAAGGGGTTATATTCTTTTATATTGTATTTTCTCTTATAAAAATTAGTTCAGTCACACAGTAATTAGAAGTCACATAAAAATTAGAACACTGTCAAGGAGTTTATATAACTATAAAACAAATATCTGAATAAAGATTGCTTTTACACGTGATTTAAAAGGAGATGTGCGAATTGATCTTAAGTGTTTTTCTCTATTACCTGCAATGCTTTGTGATATAAATCAAAGTGTGTGCTTGGTCAATATTTTAAAAGCATAATTTTGTTCACTTCTCAAGCCAATATTAATTTTTATTGTTAAACTATATATGTTTAAGAACACTTATTGCTCACATAAAAAATGGCCCATTTGGATAGATGTATTACTATACGAAAACAGGGCAAAGGGTTATACTCAAGTCATGAGAACACTTTAAGATATTTTGTTTGTTTTTTTTGAGACAAGGTTTCCCTGTGTAGCCTTGGCTGCTCTGGACTCTCTCGTAGATCAGGCTAGCCTTGAACTCACAGAGATCTTCCTGCCTCTGCCTCACCAAGTCCTGGAATCGTAGATGTGTGCCACCACACCGGTACATTTCAAGATTTTTTATGATGGGATCTTTAGCCTGAAGTAGGCTGAATAGCAGAGTTTACATTTCAGTGGGCAGAAACACTTCTTTTTTTTTTTTTTAAGAGTTATTTATTTATTATTATGTACACAATGCTCTGCCTGCATATACACCTGCAGGCCAGAAGATGGTTGTGAGCCACCATGTGGTTGCTGGGAATTGAACTCATGACCTCTGGAAGAGCAGACAATGCTCTTAACTGCTGAGCCATTTCTCCAGCCCCCACTTCTTCTTTTCAATATCACAGGAACAGTAATTTTAACGTGGTTCCTGTTTACTGTTTATAGTAAAATTGCTTCGTTTGAAGAGACAAAGTAGTTCAATGATTTTTAGTCATAACATTATATTTAAATATGATTGCAGAGGGGCTAGAATGAGAGGGAGTAAGCACAGCAATTAAGAACATGCAGCACTTCAGCAGAGGCCTTTAGTTTCTTTGAAGCATCCTTTACTAACAGTAACCTCAGCTCAGCCGACCAAATGCCTCTGGCCTCCCAGGGAACCTGGACTCATGAGCACATAACCACACACAGACACATAAGGACACATAATTAAAAATTAAATCTTAAAAGAATAAGATAAATGCCTTAGCAGATTCTCAGTCCTTGAAGAATTCAAAGGCATTGATTTTAGGCTATGTTTGTTGGCAATGTTGGAATTAAAAAATGTTATGTAGTGTTTCCTGTGCCAATCCTCTGAAGTTTGAACTTTAAGTTGTTACTGCTGTCAAAAGCAGATTATTTGTCAGCATACACAGAGTCTTAGAGACCTGGTCTCACCTCTTTCTATTTTTTCATCTGGAGTTCTTTCTGGAAGCCATCATGTTACTTATTATTTAATCATTGAAATAATTTTAAGTGACTGGCCCAAGGATATCCCTGGGAGTGGGAGTGCTAATGTCACCCTTATGGTTTGTGAGCAATGAATGATGGCACGTCTTGAGCACGGTCTACCACATACTTAGTCACACATAGAGTTTCAGGCTACCTGAGATATGTGTAACCCTGTCTTAGAAACAACAACAAAGCAATGCTTTCTATGGGTGTTTATAGCAAATATACAGTAAGCAAAACCTGAGGATGTTCTTTCCTGTATCCTCTTCATCAACAATATCTTATCTTAGACTAAATCAGTGTGTATTTGTATTTGTTTTGTTTTTTTATATCATGGAGACTACATATTGCCAGTAGCTTTCAATCCTATGAGTTTGTCACTTATTCTTTGGATGTGTGATTTAATCCTTTTTTGGGGGGCTGTTTATTGATGCTGTAACAAAATTTTCTAGATCATTCTAGATCAACCAGTTTTCCAAATGGGACATTTATAAACCATACCACAAGTTTACCACCAGGAACAGACATTGATTAACGTATGCTGTTTCCACAGGAAGCCTGGGCTATGGTTTATTTGATAAATCTCCCAGATGAGTTTCAGGCAACCAGCCTAAAGGACAAGAGAAGGATGCAAATAGCAGAAAAAAAGGAGAAAGCTAAGGATGGAAGATAAGACCAGAGTAGAGAAAGGCCTAAGATGTCTGTTAATGGGTTGATCCATGTCTTAGACATGACTAGGAGATACTCTGGAGATTTACGTACAAATTCATTGGGGCTTTTCATGTAAAACTCTTCAGAGTCTGCCCTGCCCTCTTATAGGAGCTTTGGCATTAAGGGTCCCAGCTCAAATTCTATGTAAGAGCAAATGACCTTGACAAAATATCCACCCTTCCTATTATATAACTTCCTAACTTAAAAATGTGAGGATAGGGCTTTCCCATAAACATAGTTTTTAAAGAATTCCTATTTTCAACCACTGTGGATAAATCTGATAAAGTTTCTCTCATATTAAAAATAATACAGTTTTAGCAATCAGCATTCTCCTTTACTGGAAGGAGGCCTTTGAAGTGACCAGGTAAGATTCAGAAAAATTATTCAAAATTTATACATCTTGTATTTATGCTAAAAGTAGGTTTATTGTTTGTTTGAATTGAAATTTAACCTAGTGTGTCGAATTTTGGAAGCATTTGCAAACCTAGCCCAGACTATGACAATAGGAAGTGAGTGATTGTAACCTCATAATAATCTGAAGATCTGATAGTAGAATTGGCCCTGGAATTTTCTAGAATAGTGTGATAAAATGTTCATTTTTTTTTGTTTTTAATTATTCCACATGCAATAAAATTCTGAAACTTTATTGAAATGTTGTAAAGATAATTTAAAAAAACTTTTAGTTATAACATTGCATCATTTCTGCCTTCCCTTTCCCCCTTCCAAACCCTCCTATCTGCTACTCCTTGTTCTTTTTCAAATTCAAGGCCTCTTGGTGACTTCAGGCTTCATATCTAGCCTTAGAAGGAATTCTTAGAGGCACAGTGCTAAGCTTAGAATCTGCCACTATTCATTTTCAAAATATACATTTGAAACAGCAAGAATATAGCATAGCGATCTGTTGTATTATCATAGAAAAGTAAGTGAAATTTATTGTAAAAATCTATAATTAGGAACGAATTTTCACTAATAAACACTGTTTATTTGCAATTTTCCAGATTCTTTTGTGATTGTCAGATACAATAGTGCTTAAGTTGTAATAGAAAGTTGAGAAATGTAAATACACAAATATAAAATAAATTTATTTTAATGTATAAAGAAGAAACTTACATTTTGTCTATACTTGGAGTGTTATAATTCTTTCTTATGTTAATATATAAAACTTATATGGAACAAATAAAAGATTTCTATTTTTATATATGATAGATAGACAGCCTAGCTTAGTTTATACTCCTCTTCTTCACTGTTGTTTAAGAATCAGAAATATAAATTGATAAAACTAAGAGTCTCTTTCATACCCTCCCTCTTTTCCTAGCTCCTTCCTTCCTGTGTCAACTCTAACTTCTAGAACAACTTCCTGAGTAGATGCAGCTCCCTAAATTTACAAATTCAGAGCTTTATTTTTAAAAAGACATATATTCCCAACAGCTATTTAGTGTTCAGGGTAGAGAATGCAAACCCTAGTCAACAGTCTTGCTTCATTGTTACTTATGACTTTTATGTTGCTTTGCCAGTTCAGTCTTGCTATACTTTATTTTTCCTGGTCCCCTGGTACCCTTGATAACATATCCAGAGAACCATTCTTAGATGCCCAAGGTGAAAGCCTCATATGAACTGCAGTTCAGTATTATGAAGGTGGCTTGGGAACATTTCTCATTTGTCCAAGTGCACTAGTGCTTTTCTGTTGCTGTGATAAACACCATGGTCAAAAGAAACCTTTAAAAGAAAGATCTTATTTTGGCTTATGTTTGCAGAAGAAGAGTCCAAAATGGCAGGGAGGTAAGCCAGCAGATTAGGTGGCCGGAGCAGGAAGCTTGCCTGTCAAATCTCGCATAGGAAACTGGGAGCAATTTGAATGTGTATGTTTGGGGAACTATAAACTTCAAAGCCCACCCTCAGTAATTGTGTGTCTACAGGTACAGTTAAGACTTTACTTCTTAAAGTTTCATCTGTACCTCAACCAGAGCCACTAACACCAGCTCCACTATCTGGGAACCAAATGTTCAAGGACCTGAGCCTATGGGAGTTATTTCTTATTCATCCCACCTTAAAAAGAAAACATGTAACTAAACCATTAGGTATTTTAGATAGAAAAGCACTTTGAAGCCTCTTATTACTGAGCAGACTGGAAGTCTCACCAAGTACTCAGAAACGTCCAATCTTCTTTGAACCTTCTATGCCAAGTAACAGAGAGTGAGCTTATCTATCAGTATTGTTATGGAAACTCCTAAGAATGGCAGGAGGGTAAATTACAAAACGACTAACAGAATGTGGTGAATGTTAGACTTGGAAAAGAATAATAAACTGTACTTTAAATTCTATGGCCTCATTGTTCCTGAAGTAATTTCTTTTAATGCTCAGTAATATTTCAAGGGAAGTCAGGCATTTTCTAATGTAAAAATATTTTTAAATCATTTGTTTTTATTCATATATGAGAAAACCTGAGATTTAAGTATTACCAAACACTGAAAGAAGGGCTAATTCCAATAGAAAGCTCACTTTTTTGTAATTTGTTTTTAACTACTTGTTTTAATCCCTAAAATCTGAATAAACTATAAACTAAAGCACTATTTTATTTGAGAATCTCAAAGAAACAGACATGTTTAATGCAGGAGAGTATTTAGTTCCAGTGCAATCTGTTGGACTTGCTGTATTTATGAATCAGAGCTGAAAAGGAGTGTGAACCCAGCCCTGATATTGTCCACGAAGCACTGCATATTCTGTATCTTGTTGATATCAGGTACTAATTATACATGCATCATTATTTTGCTAACACACAGGATCTTTTCTGTGTTTAAGCAAGCATGAGCACCTTACATCAGGTTCAGCCTTACTACTAATAGGCAATTACACTTAACGCTAGTGTTCTCATGGTACCCATCTGAAGAGATGTTCTAGTGATGGTTCAAGTCACAGGAAAGTTAGCAGGCTTTGTAACCCTGGGACCTATTTGTCCAAGCTGTAGAACAAGATTACATTAGAATAGCTTTGCTGGTTTTAAGATTCATCTGCACTAAAGAAATGTAACTAAAGTTTCTAACACGGTAAGTGCAAACCATATTATATTTCTGAATATAAATTGTGTATGTACTGGAAATGACATTGGAGCACTTTCTAGGTTATTCACTGATCCAGATGCCGAATGCTATGAAAAGTGCTCCAAATGTGCTTTCAGCTTTTGCATTTTGCTATAAACTGTAAGAAAACATTTCTCCAAACTATGGTGGCTGAGACTTTACAGAAAACAAGATGACAGCCGTACAGCTCTCAAAGTATTTGAAATTATTTTTGCCTAAATTCTGAAAGATCTGGCGGAGTAAGAAACCCAGAGGGAAAGGTGCCTGCTGAGGGACAGGCTGGGCATTTACTTTCCTTTAACCTCAGACCCTCCAGGAAGAGTGTAAGACCACTGATAACCATCACAGCTCATGGTCCACATCTTACTATTGCATGCAATTTCATTATCTCTAGGGCTTTTAAATCAGAAAACAGTAAAACGCAATTACCTAGTAGATTGATTTAATTAGTTTATTTGATGTCCAGAACATGTAAATTTGTAACCATGTTTGTTTGTTTGTTTTTCCTGCCAGCTATAAAATCATAAATTAATGGCAATGTTCTGAGCTAAAAAGATGACAGCTAGTTTCGTTAACCTGGGCTAGAAAAATGGTTGTGATCCAAAGAGCCTTTCTTACCAGAGCACGCACAGCATATTCTGATGGCTTTTGTCCTTCGGCTACTCTGACATTTTTTTTTTTTTTTTTTTTTTTTCGTCTCTTACTAGCACAGTTTTAGTTTCTACTAAAGATGTAAGAGAGAATACGTTAACTGAAATGTACATACTTAATGTGTTGAACAGAGAGATCTGTTTATTCTATATGCCATTGCAATTACCTATAGATCAGTCTGTATCTGATTATGTATGTATGTGTATAAACCGTATACATGTATAGATTTCCCTAGACTTGAACATCAAGCACAGCAATAGATGTTTCCATATGTGGAAATAGAGATATTTAGTAGTTTCAAATTATGTTTTCAACTTGAGGAAGCAATGTAATGCCTTGTGTTTTTAGCCACCACAGTGGTTTCTGTTTGCTCTTCCAATCACGAATCAAAGAAAACTCACATTTTCTCCTTCAGACAATTCTATTTCACAAATGCAAATTAGTTTGAGATAAAACAAACCAAAAAGAAACAGACGGGGACAAAGAAAGAGAATCTGTAAAGCCTTTGCTTGGTTGTTAGCATTGTTCAGGGAGTAGACATCATCACTGTTCCCACCATGATTTTTAGAAAACGTGACAAGAGCCATCCACGTTCTTTTGTGCATGACCAGTGGCACATTTGTGAGATGACCAGCAGGGGTTGAGGCTGTGTCTAGGAGGAGTTTTCTTTTTGTGAGGTTAATGGGCACATATGGGAAACGAAGAAGCTTTACTGTTCTTAGGGGCCCCCTCCTCCTTCCCTGGTCATGAATTTGAAAAATTACCATTGAGACTAGAACCAGAGTTCTTCTGACCTTCCATTTTTATATAATCTATTGTCAGTAATAGAACACACGAGCCATGTAGTAAGGACATGGGCCATCAGACCTTTGCTGCTCCGTTTAACTTTCCCCTTACATGCTTAGCATCTCCAAGCCATGTAGTAAGGACATGGGCCATCAGGCCTTTGCTGCTACGTTTAACTTTCCCCTAACATGCTTAGCATCTCCAACGTCTTATAGTGTATGATATCATTTTGGACCTTGAGATGGGAATGCCTTGTTGTGAGAGCATACTTTGGAATAGAAAGTAAAATTAATACCTCAGTTTTACAACCACAGAGGCTGAGATAATAAGCCATTAGAGGGAGGTGACTCCGAATATGTCATGGCAAACATATCTGCATATACTAGATGTGATTTCTTCCTGTTTCCTTATCACATTGAAGGGAAGCAGAGGCCTTTTACTTCTTGGGAATGTAGAATAATAACTAATAATGTAGAAACCAGAGGGGAACATTTTCCCACAATGTTAACTAGGTTTCCTAAGTTGAGTCCCGGACAAATTTTAACAAAGCAGACGTCTTAAAAAGAAATAAAAATAAAAATAAAAAGATTCCTGTTATCCTGTGCACAGTATTGTATCTATCCTGATGATCTACCATTCCATCATTATCAGATTAGCAGAAATGATATTTTTGACTTTTTCAAAATTGAAAATAAAATTAAGGATTATTTGCGTTAATATTCAAGATAACTGAATCTAGCAGAAATTACCTTATATTGAGAGCAAATTCTCTCCCTAAATTCATTTTACAACAGAACAGGACATCTAGACCCTTACAGCTATCCGTGTGCCGAGAACCTGCCCTGTCGTCATTGTCATGCTTCTGGCTCACCTTAATACCTGCTTACCTTTTTCATGGCTTATGTTTTTATTTTCGGAGAAATAAGTGGAAATAACATTTTTGGGATGCTTGCTACAAGTTAAAAAATGCCCCTAAAACTTTGTATACACAATCTAATTTTTATCATAATTACCACTATGGGGGAAGTTTCCCCCCAAGCTACAGAATAAAGAGACGTCTTTGTAATAATTAATTCAAGGTGAAATTATCTAAGGCTCTGTAGTTATTAAGTAGAAGAATTGGCCTCTGTGAACTTAAAACCCATCTGTTGTGTGTCATAACTTGAATTCTTTGTTCATTAGAGTCTTCAAATGGTTATTTTAGTTATTTTATCACAGTGTTCTTCCTTTCTCAGGAGTATGATAGAAGTATTCTCCTGTATACAAATTTATAAATAGATAATGCTCAAAAAAATAATCCCAGCCAAGCAAGCACCTCTCTGAGAGAACCTTTGTAATATTTTTATAACCTAAAAGAGACTCAGACACCAGGGGAGGAAACCAGGGTAATAAATGGTAATGGCAGTACCGAAAAGTGGACATTTATATGTAAAACAAATGCATTCCAAACCCTGAGTGTTAAATACCTGCAAAAATTGTGTAATGTACCTATTTTCTCATTACTTTCCCTAAAAGACAAAAAGCCACCCAGAGCTCTTTTCACACACCCCAGGATTGGGGGTCCTCCTAATGCTGTTAAATAGATTGTGCCGAGAAGATGGCTGCCGTGGGCATGTGTGTGGTGTCAGAGTAGGTAAGGTTCCGTTATTTTCTAAGTTAAATTTTCTGGTCCTTGGTACAAGAAAAATTGGTTATCATTGGTAATCTATTACCATATGATGCAAATAATTTCCTATGAAAAATTAGGGGTTTTAATCTAAATAATAAGAGAATGGAAGGGAATATTATCATCAGGTGACAAAGGGGATGGCATACTCTGTGTCTCTAGTAGGTCTATTATCATTACAAGAATATGTTGAGAGACTCCATTGG